>NC_082392.1:1424465-1446041 GCF_031168955.1 Gadus macrocephalus | reverse complement strand
ACATACTTTAAGCATTTCCATATTTGTTGTTATTAAATGTATTATATGTATTTTTTATTAATATTCTTTATTTTTAATTCCCATTGCTGTTCTTTACTTGCTGCATTGACCCTCGAATTTCCCATCTGCGATGCATAAAGTTATCTTATCTTATCGTGAAGAAACGATAATCTTTCCAGACACTCATTACTGTGAGTCAAACACTCATTACTATCCCTGCATGTTCCTTAAAACCGCATCATATGATGAACGACCCATGAGATCGCTAATGAGAGTGCTGCAAATCACCACCATGTATGACTCATTAGTGCAATATCCATTCTGGCTCAGAATGCAGCTTCTCTCCCTGCTTGTGGTCCAGGTGTCAGTGCTGCACTGCATCAGTCATAAGGAGCTGGGGTCTGATGTTTGGCTCTGAAGGCTGAAGCTCTGTGGTCTTAGCAGGTTGAGCAGAAGGCTTCATAGATCCATGCCGCAATGAGTCCGGTATCACTGTCAAAATGTATTAAAATATATATATATTCAATTTCTCATAAATATATTTGGATCCTTAGCGATTTTGATCCTTAGAGTTATTCTGTCTAATCAAATAAGTCTAACAGAAAAAGTATGAAGCATCTTATTTCTCCACGATAATTCATGATTTAAAGATCTGAGATGAGGTTCAGCTTCCGAGTTCATATTCACTATTGATGAAGTTGGACGAGGTGTGTGGGCTTCTGCTGCCCCCTAGTGGTGAAAGTGAGAATAGAACGTGGGCCTGTGGAAATGGAGCTGATTGAAGTGATGTGTGGGCTTCTGCTGCCCCCTAGCGGCAAAGGCTGAGAACAGAGCTTGGCCTCCGGGTAGAGGAGGTTTATCAGCATCATTATCCTGTTGCGGGGTAAACTCCAAGATGCTCGTTCATGTATGGGTACTCATGTAATGATGTGCCTCACTGGCACATCATTTAATGGATATGTTTGTTTCCATGGTTTCAAATATGTGAATGACTTTTAACCATGTATAAATCGATCTGTATATTTTATACTGTTATGTTTCATGTAGCCTATCTGGAAGATGTGAAGGTTATTAATAATCTATCATTAGTAGGTTATTAATAACCATGTATCAGGAGTAAGTTATAAATGATCATGTATCATTAGTAGGTTATTAATAACCATGGATCATTATTGGGCTTTTAATAACCATGTATCATTCGTAGGTTATTATAGTAATAATCTTGCATCATCAGAAGGTTATTATAGTAATAATCATGCTTCACCAGTAGGTAATTATAATAATGACCATGTATCATTAGTAGGTTATTATTATAATACTAATAATCGCTCGTTATCAGTAGGTTATTATAATAATCATCATGTATCAGAGGCCTCTTATTATAATATCCAGAGGCGGACAGAGTACACAGCTCCCTTACTTGAGTAAAAGTACAGATACCCCTTGGTACATTTTACTCAAGTACAAGTAAAAGTACTACAGTCAGATGTCTACTTAAGTAAAAGTACTGAAGTACTTGTTTTTAAAAGTACTTGAGTATCAAGGGTACAAGGGTACATTTTCTAAATATTGCATTACTACTGCCACAGTGCTTACATTTATGTATAGAAACGTCCTACATGGAGTTATGAAAAATGTTAATACCTTGGAGAATGTAAAAGGAATTGAAAGTAAAATCAAGTCATTTTCATCTGTTTACCATGGCAATAGCACAATGGTACAGTATAACAGTATACTCAAGAACATATAAACAATTGCTCAGCAAACATAAATATGTAATATCAGAAAAGAAAATTCAGCTAACAATTGTATGTATGTGTGTGTTTCTCTGTTTTTTCATCAATAATATCAACAATCGTCTCTCATCTAAATCTGACCATGGAGTTGACTTTGGCGTCTGAGTACGGAGGGTGTCTTTGATATAGGAACCCAGCCAATCCAGTCAGTTGAGACTGACGGAACTGCTCGCTGAAGACCGCTGCTCTCCTAGGGACAGTAGAGAACACCGAGGAGGCGGAGCCAGGGACAGTAGAGACCCCCGAGGAGGCGGAGCCAGCAGACCCAGCCCATCCGGGGGGCGGGGCCAGGGACAGTAGAGATGGGAGAGACCACCCAGGAGGCGGGGCCAGGGACAGTAGAGACCACCCAGGAGGCGGGGCCAGGGACAGTAGAGACCACCGAGTAGGCGGGGCCAGGGACAGTAGAGAGGGTGTGTTTGATGTATGAACCAAGCCCACACAGGAGGCGGGACTAGTGAAAGTAGAACCAGCCCACCAAGGAGGCGGGGCCAGGGACAGTAGAGACTGACGGAGCTCCTCGCTGAAGACCGCTGCTCTCCTCATCCGCGGAACACGACAACAACAAACGGGTTGTTTTCGCACCGCATCGGGGATTTAAACGTGTTGGGTTCGGGTCAGCAGCAGGCGACATCATGACGGAACTACGACACCGCGGAGCGACCGACGCCGACCCGCCGTCAGAGGACAAGGTAGACCCGGGTTCTGGTGTGGGAACGCTTTAGCAGCGTTAGCTTTAGCCGCTACCCCCCTGAAGCCACTGCTAGTCTGACACAAGCGCTGAAGAACAACCCACAAAAGCGCTTTAGCTGGGATGAGCAGCGGTAAAGGCAGGTGTTGGTGTGATGTTCTCGCTTGATACTGTGACCAGTGGCGGCTGGACGCGGCTGACTGGTGCATCAGTGTAAGGCCAGGGGTTCCCAAGCGGCGGCTCGGGAGCGTAAATGGGCTGCGGTCAAGTTTTAAAAGGTGGTCCACTGCTTGTTGTTCTGAGTGTGGGGTTGGGTCCCATAATATACACATACTAAAAGCAGTCTTTGAAGGATACGTTTTCTCCATATGTTTGTGTACATTGTGACCCAGAGCTCAGAGAGGGGCGCCGGTGAAGGCTGTTGATGCAGGGACATTTTGTAGTTGAATGTGTTTTCAGTGCAGTGCAGAGAGTGAGAAAGTGGTAAACATTGCTAGACCTTTTCTTATATATCTATTTATTTGTATGATAGTTTAATAATTCAGTAATAGTACACATGACCCAAGGAAACTGTCAGTTTTTCTGTACTCAAACCCCCCCTCCTTTGACCCAAGCAGCAAACCGCTGTTTGTAGTGCATCAACCCCTGCTGGTTTTGAACAGAAAATCATTCAGAAATCTAACAAATATATTTATCTTCATTTGATGAATGAATGTATTCTACAATTTTCTTTAAACGGTAGCCTTATGTTGTCTTTATTTAGGCCTCCGAGGCTATTGCATGGTTAAATCAATTAATATAATGCTATGTAAAACTGGCCTCTTCACAAATTTGATCTACGACTTATTTGAGTTCCCAGAACTGAATAAACAGTGTCTTAACTCTTTAAAAAGGTCAAGTTTTTAAACATTCTTTTTAAAACCCAACTACAAACCCATAAATCTGGCCCTTATCCTTAGCTTAAATGTCCATACTAGTTGAGATTCGATGTATTTAGTTATTTAGGAGTCTAAATCTTTAATTGTATTTCTATCGATATATTCTTCATACTGTTTGGGTCAGTATCCACCAATCGCCCCGATCCCAATAACAAAGAGCTTCATTAATTGACAATGTTGGGCTTTCTACTTCCTAATGCAATATTAATCAAATCAATGATGCAGTCTATGTCCGTAAAACGGTACCAGCAGAGAAAGTGTATATTAAAATATTGATGTATGTATGTATTCATGTATTTAATTGATAATCAACAGAGTGCCTCTACGCTCTTATTGGCAGCAGAGGTAAAAGCTTATGAAGCCATCTCATTAAATGTCCACAGCATTAATTTGCGTACGGCCACCACATATGTCCGGTTTGATCCAGTGCCCCTCCATGGCTTATGATAATATTGTAGCTTGCACGCTACCAATGTTTCCAGGGACAGACGGCCCAAAACCTACCTAGACATGTTTTATTTGCCCATTACCTCATGCCTGGTTGAGATCTCTGTTTAATGGTTAACGGTTGATAAAGGAGTGCCAAAGGGTTTTGATCAAATTAATCCATGGTGTCATGGATCGTTGCTTGTGTTCACAGGTATTTTAGATTTCTTACGGTGACACGAATCACAAGTCAGATAAGAGAACATTCCCTAAAGTAATATTGATCACCATGTTGATTGTGTATTCCAAGTACGGCTGCTGTCGTCAATAAAGCCACTACTGCAGCTACTGCAGATGATCACTTATGTAGATGATTGAAAATAAATGGCTAAAAAAATTTTTTGTTTGGTTCCGGTTTCCGACCGACCCTGTCAATTTATGTGCGACCCAAATTATTTTATGAGCTTTATAAAAAAAATAAAATAAAAAAAAATGTTTTTTGATGCAAACTATAATTACGTTTTGGTACAGCACCTCTTCATTCTGTACAAGGATGAGCGAATTTTCTCGTTTTTAAATGAAAACAACCTACCTATCATTCGCTGCCGCTGAAAAAAAAAAAAAAAAAAAATAAAATAAAAATTCCCTACCTACCCATGACCTCAACTGACAACCAACAGGAACCAAACTTTTTTTTTTTTTAGGCCCAATCACACTGCGTTATGCAAATATACGCAAGGACACTGTCCAATAGGGGTGCAACGGATCACAAAGCTCACGGTTCGGATCGGGTCACGGTTTTTGAGTCACGGGTGGGATCATTTTCGGATCAACAACAACAATGAAGATAACAAGACAAATGTGACTTTAAATAAAATCTTCAACTGTGTAAAAACAAAATAAAGTGACAAATTAGTTAATAATCCTGCTTCCTTTAAGCATGGTCAATATTTAAAAAATGTGCAATCTGAGGCATTATTCCTTCTTCTTTTTAACATGGATAGGATAGTAAATAATCCCTAATCCTGGATTTACAATTCAGGATGTCTGCATTTCCTGGGGAGAGTTTAGAGTCTACACTCTCCCAAGGCAATGCAGACATCCGTATCTTCTTTTTTTTAGTTTGGTAGCGAAATACAGTTTCTGTGGTGTTTTATTTGGCATTTTGTAAATCCATTGATTTCGGTTGGGAGACTCATTGCTCATTGCAAGGGGATTGGTTGTAGTCTTTTCGCTCGGTTCTAGCCCTACTGTTGATACGGCGAACCGAGCGAAAAGACTACAACCAAACCTAAACACGTCCGGTTCCGGTTCCGGTTTACGTTCAATGGGATTTACGGAACGCCAAATAAAACACAACAGAAACTGTATTTCGCTACGATACTTTACTTGATGATGTTGTTAATACCCGAATTGTCCTCTAAACATGCGCTGATCACGTCAACGCACAATTTTTTTTTTTTTTATCTGCCGATCCGCGGATCACTTGCGTCCCGAACCATGATGGTTGATCCGTATGGATCACGGGAAACCCGTGTACCGTTGCACCACTACTGTCCAATAAAATCGCCTTTGTAATACAACCCGGACAAACACATGGATACGTCAAAAAGCCGCCATCCGTCGACGGACGCACGCAGTGTGAACAAGGCGTAACTGCTCTAGACGGGCTGGCTGTCGCCCCGCGCGGTTGACACCGCCATTGGTGTTTGAATGTGTGTATGAAGGGTTGTAACCTAAGTCTCTTTGTATCAAAGCATCTGCTAACTGCGCTAAATGTGAATGTAAAAGATACACGTTGTTGAGTAGATGCAGCCTTGTGGCTCATGTGTTCCATTGTGATGTTGCTGACCTGATCCCCACTGGTTCCCACTGGTTCCCACTAGCCTTCCTGCAGGGTGCTGGCACTCTGCTCAGACGGTACGGTACCATATGCTCATGGTACCGTCGACCCGGTACGTGTGAAGGGACCCGCGAAAGGTCTTGAGGACTATTTATGGACACACTGAAAGTCATAGGTTGGGAACCAGTGCACTGGAGTATGACTGCAGTGGGGTCCTGACATCCTGTCCTGGGTGGAAACCCGTCATCTGGTTATGGATGTAATGTGATTACCCTTCAATCACATGGGTGTAGCATGGAGAGAGGAAGCCAGAGATTGCCCTGTCTCTCGCATGTTTCGGATATGGCTTTGTCTAATTCTTTGTCCCAAAACCCCATCTTCATTCTCTAGTTGTTGTTCTCCTGTTGTCGTGGTCCTCCTGACCTTCTCGCTGTTCACTGACGTCCTCGTCTTCCTGTCGGAGGAGATCAGGGTGTGTGTTTTGTAGACGGGCTGTAGTGTATCTCACTGGTCTCCCTCTCCCGGCCAAGTCACCTGGTAGCTTCTGGTTCTTGCCGGGTCCTGGACCCCCTAGCCGGGACTGGACCCCCTGCAGTCCCTTTCCTCGGAGGCGGCTAGGGATCAGAGATGGACTGGCTCACATACGTTAGATCAGAGTTCAGAGTCGCCGAGACTCTGCATAGACTCCCCCCTCACCCCCCCCCCCCCCCACCCGCTCTTACACACTTATTGGATGTTGTACCTAGCATTGTGTAGCATTTTATCCTAGCTATCTTTGTTGTTTACGGGGAATGGGTTAACCTAGTGATGGTTAGTGCTTGGCACTTGGTTCCATGAACATCCTTACTGTACCGACAGCGGTATATTGTTGTTTATCTTTCTTCTGACTAATGTACTTATTGTAAGTCGCTTTGGATAAAAGCGTCTCTGCTAAATGCCCTAAATGTAGAATGTAAATGTAACGATCATCCAGCTAGCCTTGTCTAAATTACCCTTTGATCAGGAACCTGCTTCACTGGGACACCATTCAGGAATCTTTGATAGACCTCAACATGTACCGCAAACGCAAAGTCCCTTTTTAATTGGCTGGAAAATTCAGGCCGTTGCGGGTTTAATCATCTAGAGAGTTATTAAATACTTTAAGTTTATTCTGCTTAATCTTTCACTACTTTGTGACTTAGGCCTATCTTAATTCACTTCGGAAATCTGCTAAAGAGGCAGCTTGGGACGCTGCCAGGTGGCACAGGAAGGGGGGGCCGTGTGTGTGTGTGTGTGTGTGTGTGTGTGTGTGTGTGTGTGTGTGTGTGTGTGTGTGTGTGTGTGTGTGTGTGTGTGTGTGTGTGTGTGTGTGTGTGTGTGTGTGTGTGTGTGTGTGTGTGTGTGTGTGTGCGTGCGTGCGTGCGTGCGTGCGTGCGTGGCACAGTGGTTTTGTTTGCATGAGGCGAAGGCCTATTTTTAACCAAAGGAGCATCCTGCATAATGGGATGGTCTCCATGGAAACAACAACCCCTATGGTTGCAGCTGTGTAGGATAAGGGTTCTATTTGTGTTTTGAGGAAACATGGAGCCCTTGTTTTGGCGCTGTCGATGTTCCAGGAGGCTGGTTGATCAAAACATCGTAACCTCCAAGATTCACTTCAACCTAAGTGACCAATCACATTAGGGAACATCGGTATGTACCGATTCTGCTGGAGAACATTTAGTACTCTCTCTCTTTCCTTCTCCCCCCCTCCCTCCTCAAACCAACCATTAGACCGCTCGGTGGAGTGAGGGGAACAGAGCTGATGCCAAAGAGGAGACCATCAGGAGAGACGTGAAGCAAACTGCCTGGATGAGCAGCCACCGACCACAGTGTGTGAGAGAGAGAGAGAGAGAGAGTCCTTTTTGGCGATGCCCACTCCGTTGACATGTTGCCATGGAGAACCCGTCAGACGCGACGAGACCGCAGAACAGAAGGAGCGGATGCATACGCCAGGCCAGGCCATGCTCCGGCGAACGCACACGCCAAACAATGCACACGCCAAGCAACAGACACACCAAACCACGCACACTGATTAAAGTGCAGCAGAATGCTGGATGATTGGAGCAGCAGGATTTGATGTAAACACTACACACTCTTCAGGAAATCCTCCTGTGTGTGTCTGACGTGTGTGTGCACCAGGGATGGGACAAACTCTATCAGGAGGATCTGTAGCCGAGCTGTGAGTTCAAGTTGCTCTGCCAGTTTGGCTCTCCCCTGTCAGCAGGGGGATGGGAAAACGCAGTCGGCTCGGTTCCACAGACTGACAGACGAGTACAGACGTATGTCCTGTCACTGTTAATTGATCAGGACTGTACCGTGAGCTTCCTGGAAACCATTAAGACACACAGACCTTTATAGTCCATTAGCCAGGCTGCCCATCGATACAACTCCACTGTTGTCAGTGTGGTATGACACCGTAAAATGTAATCCGAACCAACGTATTCAGCTGCGGTCTCTCTGCTTCAGCGAGTGAGTCTGGGGCAGGCGTCACCCTCCGAACCAGAAACACGACTTTCCCTCTCGTCTTCTTCCATAAAAGGAGGGAATCTGAGTGACACGGAGTCCCTGTTGGCTCAGGCTGTGTTGCCGTACTTTTCCGTTGCTCTCCATTCCGGTGTCACGCTTTTATTTTGTTGAGGGTCAGCAAGGTGGAGGATGTAAACAAACCGGCCATGTGATCGTGTGTGTGTCCGTCCGTCCGTCCGTCCAGGGGTCCGAGGGCGAGCTGAAGGACGGAGCGTCCGACAGCGACTCCAAGGTGGACTCGGGCCGCCCCGGGGCGCCCGTGACGTCTGACGACACCCCAGAGGTCCTGAACAAGGCGCTGTCGGGGCTCTCCTCAAGGTGGGCTGACCTTGACCCTAACCCTAACCTAGACCCTAACCCAGACCCAGACCCAGACCCTAACCCAGACCCAGACCCAGACCCAGACCCAGACCCAGACCCAGACCCAGACCCAGACCCTAACCCAGACCCAGACCCAGACCCTAATGCCCCATTTTCACTGCAGGGTGCGGAACGGATCGGATCGCAAAGGTGCGGGTCGGGTCGCGTTTCCACCGCCAAAAGTGGGCGTGACCCGGACTTTGCCGTACCCGTTCCGGCCCCATTCTCGGGACTCCTCCGTTGCGGTACCCAAAACGAGACCAGACGCCTGAAAGGGTCCCGTGAAATTCTAGCTACACCCCCCCTCCGTTGATTGGTCGACAGAATCGTCACTTCCGGGTGACGCGGGGATAAAAACAAACAAACAGTAGCCTCGAGGTATTATTCTTTACAATTAACATGTCGCGTAAAAAGCTTGCTTGGGCGAACAAGGAGGTGGAGACGCTCGTCTGCATTCTTGGGGAGGAAGACGTTGTTTACGATGTTTACGTAGCTGCCGCGGCGATTGACATCCGGCCTACCACCAAGGGTACTGTCGGCAGTGGAAACGCGACCTCGGAACTGAGCTGGGCTATACCGCCCCCTCCCTACCGCACCTTTGCGATCCGATCCGTTCCGCACCCTGCAGTGGAAATGGGGCATAACCCAGACCCTAACCCAGACCCTAACCCTAACCCTTGATTCCTACAACCTAATCCTGTCTTCACACAATACAAGTGATTTGCTTCAAACTAAGTGTGAATAAAACTCCCCAATTCTCCAGTGTCCAAAATACTGTGTGTGACTTGTTATGGTCAGGATTAACGAAACAAGACGTCTTCCTCTAAGCTAGTGTGTGTGTGTGTGTGTGTGTGTGTGTGTGTGTGTGTGTGTGTGTGTGTGTGTGTGTGTGTGTGTGTGTGCAGATGGAGGAACTGGTGGGTGCGGGGGATCCTCACCATGGCCATGATCTCCTTCTTCTTCTTCATCATCTACATGGGCCCCATCGTGCTCATGATGATCGTGAGTACACACACACACACACACACACACACACACACACACACACACACACACACACACACACACACACACACACACACACACACACACACACACACACACACACACACACACACACACACACACACAAGGTGTAAGGTTGTGGGTAAGTAAGTGTGTGTTAGTGTATGGTTGTGTGTGTGTGTAAGGTTGTGTGAGGGTGTGTGTGTAGGTAAGGTTGTGTGTGTCTGTCTAAGGTTGTGTTCGGTGTAAGGTGTGTGTAAGGTTGTGTGTGTGCTTCTCCCACAGGTCCTCTGTGTTCAGATCAAATGCTTCCAGGAGATCATCCACATTGGCTACAGTGTGTACCACTCCTACCATCTGCCCTGGTTCAGAAGCCTCAGCTGGTAGGACTCACTCACTCACTCACTCACTCACTCACTCACTCACTCACTCACTCACTCACTCACTCACTCACTCACTCACTCACTCACTCACTCACCCACCCACTCACTCACTCACTCACTCACTCACTCACTCACTCACTCACTCACTCACTCACTCACTCACTCACTCACTCACTCACTCACTCACTCACTCACTCACTCACTCACTCACTCACCACTGCTGAGTTAAAACAAGTTCATCTTTGTTTCTTATTGTTTTTATTTATTTTCCAGACGTCCTGAGGTTTGTGTAGAGACATATGTTGATCTGTCTGTTGTAGATCTAGATTATAACCCCATATTGAAACCCCCACAAACCCAATAGAATTTAAGAATAGAAAGTGTTTGCCTTGTTCCTTAGTGGTAGACGCAGACATATTCCTAGTTTCTACTGGCATTCATTGTGCTCCAACTGTGGGGAAGAAAGAAAAAACGGTATAGCGCATAGTTTCCTATGTGTTATACAGTTAGTAACAAGTAATAAACATAATATTGTTTACTCATTTTCATGGGTTAGTTAGCAGCCTCAAAATGGCCGCTTTTCCCGCTTCTTTCTTCTCCGTCTTTATGACCTCCGTTTCCCTCTGAGCACAATGGACGCTCCTGGAGACAAGTCGGTTTGTTTGTTTGACTCCTCCCCTATCACCCCCAGGTACTTCCTGCTGTGCGTCAACTACTTCTTCTACGGAGAGACGGTCACGGACTACTTCTTCAGCCTGGTCCAGAGGGAGGAGCCTCTGCGCATCCTCAGCAAATACCATCGCTTCATCTCCTTCGCGCTCTACCTCACGGGTACAGACCGCCGCCGCCGCCGCCGCCGGGGAGCCTAGCGCAGGTCTCGCCCCCCGGTGGTACACCAGGGTACTGCAGGCGGTGCCTGGGATTTTATTCCCGAATTCACAAATTAGAAAATCGATAAAGTAGGAGGAGGGTAGGACACCCCCCCTTCCGGCCGTTAAGGAAGTGTGTTTTAATTCACTGGAGGCCCCTTTGCGCTGCTAAATGGGCAGTTCTGGCAGTTCAATTGTGTTCTCAGTGTGAGCGTTTTATTTTGTGAGGTGTTTGGTCTCTTCTGATTCGACTTTGAAGACACTGTAGAGGCTGACTTCCTGTTCGGGTGTGTGTCCGACGCTAGTGCAGAGAGAAAAACAGGAAGTAGGGAGGAAGGAAGTTGTGCTGTGAGTTTTATTACAGAGTCGCCTTACAGCCTTGTATTGTATTGAATGATGAAACATCAGCTCTCTCCAATTGTATCTGTCCTTTTGATTAATAAAAGAAAAGCTTTTTTACAATTAATTTGACCTTTTAATTAGGACTCAAAATACAAATCTCTCTCTCTCTCTCTCTCTCTCTCTCTCTCTCTCTCTCTCTCTCTCTCTCTCTCTCTCTCTCTCTCTCTCTCTCTCTCTCTCTCTCTCTCTCTCTCTCTCTCTCTCTCTCTCTCTCTCTCTCTCTCTCTCTCTCTCTCTCCCCCCCCCCCCCCCCTCCTCTTCCTCCTTTATATAGGTCAGTCTAATTTTAGTTTGCCATAGCTGGCACGTCTCCCTTAGTGAGTGATCCCCCGCAGAACAAGAGGCGTCTGTTCCTCCTCCTCTGACCTCCACGATGACCTCCAAGCTGCTCCTCTCCTCCTGCAGGAGTCTGTTCTCCTGCTCCTCTGATCGCTGCTCCTCTCCTCCTGCAGGAGTCTGTTCTCCTGCTCCTCTGATCGCTCCTCTCTCCTCCTGCAGGTTTCTGTATGTTTGTCCTCAGCCTGGTGAAGAAGCACTACCGCCTGCAGTTCTACATGGTGAGTGGTTCCCTGGCCCCCAACCCCCCCCCTCACCTCCTCCACCCCCCTCATCACCTCCTCCACCTCCCATCAGTTCCTCCATCCCCCCTCCTCCCCACCTCATCACCTCCTCCACCCTCATCACCTCCTCCACCCTCATCACCTCCTCCACCCTCATCACCTCCTCCACCCCCCTCACCTCCTCACCCCCTCCACCCTCATCACCTCCTCTACCTCATCACCTCCTCCACCCTCATCACCTCCTCCACCCTCATCACCTCCTCTACCTCATCACCTCCTCCACCCTCATCACCTCCTCCTCCTCCTCCTCCTCCACCCTCGCTGCTCCAGGCTACGACAGACGTAGACATTCCTCCAGAAGTTTCCATCGACTGCTGACCAACGCCATGAATAACCCAAACCGCTAAATGCACCAAAGTCAATTTAGTCGAACAACAGACGCCTTGTGTCACAAATAGCCCAGCGACACAAACATGTGACATGAAGCCGCCTTGACAGACAAGGCTCCACAGTGGTTACTTGACACCAACTTGTGTCGTGAAGTTCCAGATGTTATCTGGAGGAACACTCACATGTGACCTGCAGCTCCACGGGCGGAGGTTATCTGGAGGAACACTGAAAGAAGGATGTGAACGGTAACGTGTGGCGTGAAGCTCTAGAGGGGGAGGTGTTATCTGGAGGAACAGAGCTGCTGGGTCCAGCTCATAATTACAGTAATTGCCACGTTGGTCAAGCAGATCTCGGTACTGTAGTACTGTAGCTCTGCGGTTAGCTGTTAGCTCGTAGCTCGTAGCTCCCCCCACGCAGTCCTGCGCCACGGTCGATACTGAGCACTCTTACGTCAGCCCTGCAGCCTCATGTTGCACCTTTTGAAGAAACCACATCCCCCTCTTACCGAGACTGAAGCGCTACCACACACTCTCCTTCAGCGGGCCCCTCGACGGTCCGTCGATCATCGTTTGAAAATGTCCTTTTTGTGTGCGTTTCACACATTAATCAAAAGCTGTTGTGTGTTTGATTCCCCTCTCCCCCCCGCCCCCAGTTCGGCTGGACCCACGTGACCCTGCTGATAGTAGTGACCCAGTCCCACCTCATCATCCACAACCTGTTTGAGGGGATGATCTGGTAAGGGCTCCGCTCACCGTGACAACCACCGGGCAGCCATTTTGAGCCCGACATGCACCCTGTGGTGCATGCTGGGAGTGCAGAGCCTGCTCCTCACTCTCTGGAACAGAGGAGATGTACTTTATTATTCGTTCTATTTGGTGCCACAGCAGGATGGGAACACAAGTAAAACCTGGCATTAGAATATGCAAAAGTCTACTTAATTACCCATACACGATACGAGTAGTCTAAACGGAAATGCAAAGATTGCATGAAAGTTGCGGTGGCAATGAGTGAGCACACTGATGTGTGTTGTCGTGTTGTAATTGGCTGTAATATGCAAACACTTACCCAACAATTTGAATAAACACCACAGGCTAAATATTTGCACCACAAACCCAACATCCTGCCTCCAGGCGCCTCACTAGCCCCGCCCAGGGAGGCTGAGCAGTGCGGGGAGGCCTTGATGCTGTAGGTCTGAGGGCTGCGCTGTGACTGGTCGGTTGTCTCCAAGCCTCTGCCTGCCTCCTCAGGTTCATCGTGCCCATCTCCTGCGTCATCTGCAACGACATCATGGCCTACATGTTCGGATTCTTCTTCGGACGCACCCCCCTCATCAAGGTGGGTGCTGGTTCTGTTTGTCCACCCCTAGTTCTTGAATATAAGAAAATTATATTCGATGCTTTTCGTTTCCGACAATACGAAAAAGTTTAAATATCCCCTGTCGCCCGCAGTTGTCCCCGAAGAAGACGTGGGAGGGATTTATCGGAGGGTTCTTCGCCACCGTCGTGTTCGGAATCCTGGTAAGATCATCAATCACTGTTGAACACTATTCTGTATGATCATCAATCACTGTTCAACACTATTCTGTAAGATCATCAATCACTGTTCAACACTATTCTGTAAGATCATCAATCACTGTTCAACACTATTCTGTAAGATCATCAATCACTGTTCAACACTATTCTGTAAGATCATCAATCACTGTTCAACACTATTCTGTAAGATCATCAATCACTGTTCAACACTATTCTGTAAGATCATCAATCACTGTTCAACACTATTCTGTAAGATCATCAATCACTGTTGAACACTATTCTGTAAGATCATCAATCACTGTTCAACACTATTCTGTAAGATCATCAATCACTGTTCAACAAGTTCATACAAGCCTTCATACTAGCCTTCTGTTGTACAACGATGCTTGCATACATTATGCGAGCTTCCATGAAGAGGCTAGCATAATGTAGCTAACCATTGATGATAGTGAGCTACATTATGCTAACCAACTGATTTATAATGGCTATAAACGATCATGCCAGCTTCATTATGTACCACAATGATAAGCTACACTATGCTATCTTCCAGATGCCTAATAATAATAATGAGATGCATCATGCGAGCTTCCAGATGTATAACTACCATTAGCTACAGTCTGCTAGCTTACAGAGGAATAACCACAATCAGCTACAGTTTGCTAGCCTCCAGATGTATCCTCATTATCAGCAGACATTAAGATGGCGCTACGTTGTTATCTCCCTCCCCCCCCCCCCCCAGCTGTCCTACGTGATGGCGGGCTACCGGTACTTTGTGTGTCCCGTGGAGTTCAACAACGACACCAACCGGTTCCAGGTGGACTGCGAGCCCTCTGAACTCTTCCAGCTGACGGACTACGTCCTGCCCGCGTTCCTGGAGTCCTTCACCGGATGGGTTAGCACGGACTCTCACTTCTCTGGGCCTTGGTCACCGGGCGGCCATCTTGGCTCTCAACGCTAGCTGGTGGGGGGGGGGGGGGGGGAATGAATGTGGGATTCCAGAAGATGAAACTAAGATGGCCGTCGTTGAATTTGACCAGATGACATTTAAAAGTTACATCTTCAAACGCTGTATAAAAATCAAATGAAAGAAATGGCCGACCCTACTGAGGTTGAACTGTGTAAAGGACTGTTCTGTCTGTCTGTCTCTCTCTCTCTCTCTCTCTACCCCTCTCTCTCTCTCTCTCTCTCGTTCTCTCGTTCTCTCTCTCTCTCTCTCTCGTTCTCTCTCTCTCTCTCTACCCCTCTCTCTCTCTCTCTCTCTCGTTCTCTCGTTCTCTCTCTCTCTCTCTCTCGTTCTCTCTCTTGTTCTCTCTCTCTCTCTCTCGTTATCGCTCTCTCTCTCTCTCTCTCTCTCGTTCTCTCTCTCTCTCTCTCGTCCTCTCTCTCTCTCGTCCTCGTTCTCCCTCTCGTTCTCTCTCGTTCTCTCCCTCTCTCTCTCTCTAGACCACGGTGAGGCTCTACCCCTTCCAGATCCACAGTGTGGCCCTGTCGGCCTTCGCCTCCATCATGGGGCCCTTCGGAGGCTTCTTCGCCAGCGGCTTCAAGAGGGCCTTCAAGATCAAGGTGTGTGTCTGTATTGTGTGTGTGTGTGTGTGTACCTTTGTTTGTGTGTGTGTCTGTATTGAGTGTGTGTCTGTATTGAGTGTGTGTGTCTGTAATGAGTGTGTGTGTCTGTATTGAGTGTGTGTGTGTCTGTATTGAGTGTGTGCGTCTGTATTGAGTGTGTGTGTCTGTATTGAGTGTGTGCGTCTCTCTGTTAATGTCGGCCCCCTCCTCCTCCTCCAGGACTTTGCCAACACCATCCCGGGTCACGGGGGCATCATGGACCGCTTCGACTGCCAGTACCTGATGGCCACCTTCGTCAACGTCTACATCGCCAGCTTCATCAGGTACCCCAGCCCCCTACCGGCACTCTGCGCCGAGCTCTGTGACCTGTCCTACTGGGGTCACCGTCCTTCAGTGGAGGCCGTGATCCCCCCCAGCTGTCCTACTGGGGTCACTGTCCTTCAGTGGAGGCCGTGATCCCCCCCAGCTGTCCTACTGGGGTCACCGTCCTTCAGTGGAGGCCGTGATCCCCCCCAGCTGTCCTACTGGGGTCACTGTCCTTCAGTGGAGGCCGTGATCCCCCCCAGCTGTCCTACTGGGGTCACCGTCCTTCAGTGGAGGCCGTGATCCCCCCCAGCTGTCCTACTGGGGTCACCGTCCTTCAGTGGAGGCCGTGATAGCGTCTGTCTCCCCCCCAGCTGTCTGTCTCTGTGGTGCTCCTCTGACCCCTGTGGTCTCCTCTCTCCCCAGGGGTCCCAACCCCAGCAAGGTGATCCAGCAGCTGCTGGCGCTGCGCCCAGACCAGCAGCTCTACATCTTCAACTCCCTGAAGACGCACCTCACCGAGAGGGGCCTGCTGCCCGCCCTGGAGGGGGCTGCGGCCTAGAGCCCACCCCCCACCACCTCCCCACTGCCGTGTGTGTGTGTGTGTGTGTGTGTGTGTGTGTGTGTGTGTGTGTGTGTGTGTGTGTGTGTGTGTGTGTGTGTGTGTGTGTGTGTGTGTGTGTGTGTGTGTGTGTGTGTGTGTGTGTGTGTGAGTGACGAAAAGAAATGTCCCAAGAAATAAGAGGAAATGTCAGGAAACGTCCCAAGAAAGGATGAATGAACCGTGACTTATTGCCTCGTGTGTGTGCAGAGGTGTGTGTGTGTGTAGGGTTAGCTCATAGAATAGCGTGCTATTCTTCGTTTTAACAGATGGATTTTCCAGCGTCGGTATCTCCCAGCAGTCTGTTTCTGTCTGCAAACAACCTATCTATACACGCGTGTTAGTGTGGGAACATGAGATATTGAATATATCTGTGTGTGTTTGTAATGTTTCCTGGTACCAGTTTTATTTCGTTGGTTTGTTTCAATGCACTGCCGCTAGACATTTCTCACAAGCTGTTCTGCCACGCCCGCCTGTTTTTGATTTCCCACGATTCAGTTTCATATATCTAACCCGTTGGTGTTTCTAACTCTGTTCTGTGGCGTCTGTCATGTCGTGCTGTGATTCTCTGGGAACAATTCAATCGATGGTCCATTAAGTTTTATTGTGCTGCAAGTTTCTATTGTAGAAGTATTTTTCCTATTCCACGCCAAACGCTGGTAGAGTTTATCTATCGTACGATGAGATGGTGTCATTTAGTTCGTAGATGGAGCGGACGTTTTAAAAGCAAGGCATCACTCCCCCTTGTGGCCAAAAGGAGGTACTGAACACCGTTATTGATATGATGGCCAAGCAGGATGAACGCTGTGGTGTGGGTTCATGCTGCTGCTTGCGATGGGCCTTGATCCATTGACACATCATTGTTTGGCTGTGCTACTCGGCCAAATGTTACAGGCTCCATCTTAAACACTTAAGTGAGGGATTTCAAACCATTTGCTCTTAGAGAAAAACTATAGAAACAGAAGGAAAGGGAAGACAGCGGGAGCAACGCTCTGTTAAAAGCGTTCTACTGTTAAACGCACTTATCTTGTTAAAGTGGTGGACTCGGTGTGTCCCTGCTGTGGTTAGTTCTTTGTTCTCGTGGCCATCAAGGCGCCCCCCTGGGGCTGAAGCCCATCGGGGTGAGGACGCCTCAGGTGTGTCTCCTGCACTGCCAACACTCATTAGAATGAGACGTCTAACCGGGGCCATAGCCTCCAGACCGGACCAGCACCCGGACTGGTTCTGGACCAGCAACCAGACTGGTATCGGACCAGTATTCCATCTGCCACTCGATGGTTCTTCACATTCAAAGGGTCAAAGGGTTTCTGTGTTTTTGTGATCATGTTTTTGTTTGGGTCATTGTTTGGGGGGTTTCTGTAGCGATGTGTTCAGTTTGTTACGTGTCGTGTGTTTTCAGACGTTTAGTGGTCGAATGTCCTGCACTGTCCTGCTCCTGAAGCGCTTCAGCTGCCCACGCCAAAGCCCTGTCGTGTGATTCAAAGCGTGTGGGATCACGTTCCGTTCGTTTGATGATCCACAGGAGCAGGGGCCGGATGGAGGTCTTCTACAATGTTACACTTTGACCTCTGGTCTGTTGCTGATAGTGTTCCAACTCCTTAGCTATCGGTGTGTCTGTTACGAAATATTCCATTAATTAGATTTTTTCTTTTTAATATATATACATTAATATTAAAACATTTTGCCATCAGCAGTCTAACCCTCAGCCATAAGGATCTTCTGCCAAGCTGTTTGGAAAGCTCCCCTGTAACCTGGTGACCTCACAGGTGGTGGTGCTCACCGAGATGCATGCTGGATAGCTCAGTCTTGACAGCCTATCTACTGGACTGTAGCAAAATAGGTTAAAAATGTCACCTAAACAACGCCCCCTCTGGTGAAACACTGGTCAAGCAATGGTTATGATTTCCTTCTGATTGGCTGACTGTTAGCTTTCTCGGCACTAATTGAACCAATCAAACCATTGTGTGGTTTGGCGCTGTTATTTAGTAACTGTCAATTTGAGCCGAGGTCCTATCTTGTCTTGTTGACCATTGGACAGTAATATTAAAGTTATGCCTACACAGCATACATCTAACATTTCATTTTATTCATGTTTCCATCAATTCAAGTACTTATATGAAATATAATGCTGTGCACATTTGCATTTGCAGATGATATAAAGTATTGCTGTGCTTTTACTTTGCTACACAAATTTCTATATATATAAGATCTATTATGATCCAATTTCAGAAGGTTTAGCCATAGTTTGTGTTTTTCCTCAATGTAAAGAATTTAAAAATATATATATTTAAGTATAATGCCAATAGCGAAGCGTGTTGAATTTTTAAATATTTATCTCAAGGGTTTTTGATTAGTTTTGTTCAAGGTTAAGCTGGGCTTTATAGGAAACACAAACATTTAAGCAGCCGTTAGTGCTTGACCTCAACCAGTGTGAACAGTAGAACTAGTTGTGACATTTCTCCGTCCTGTTTTTTGGGTGACCACAAGAGGGCGCCACATCCGCCTGTCAGTGTCCGTATGCGGAACGAAGTCCCGTCGTAAGAAGTATTTGACCTCTTGCTGTGTCACTGTTGTTTCAAACATTCCTCAATTCAACGAACACCCTTGGGTTAAGAAAGGGGCACATTCCACTGAAAAAGTCAATGTCCCAATCTGAAACCAACACAAGCACTCTTCTTCTGTTGGACGACAGACTGCCATGGGGAATTCACAGGAGTTGTGCGGCCTGACCTAAGAAAGGTTACAAAGTTACATTTGCTTTTAAATAGATTGTGCTTATTACTGTTCAATAGGTTTGTGTTCAGTTGTGGGCCCCAGAAGCTGTTGTATCTATTTACATGTGTTTTGCTTTTTGTTTCCTCAAATACAATAAAAGGAAAAAAGAAAGATTCCTGGATAACAATTCTGTTCCGCTGGCCCCTCCTCCAATTCCCATAGCTCCTCCTCCTATTCCCAGAGCTCCTCCTCCTGTTCCCCCTCGGCCAAGGCATGATGGAGGCATGTTAAACAGCAGCTCTCCAGCCTCAATCTGAACAGGCAGAGTTGGCTATATTGGCTACTCAGATTTAACAGCGTCACAGTTTCCTGGGCTTCACCATTTCAGCCGGTGAAGAGAGCTGAAGAACCCCCCCTCCCCCCCTCATAAGACACATCAGAAAAAAAAACCTAACCCTAACCCTAACCACTTCCTAGATCAGAGAGATGATTCCAGTTAAGTTCAGTTGAACTGTTAAGGTCTCCATCCTGAGTGCTGCAGAGGACGGGGGGATTGTGAAACGCTGTTCTATGAAAGAAACGCTACAGAGAGACCAGAGAACAGTCCTGTGTACCCTGGAGAGAGAGAGAGAGATGGAGAGAGAGAGAGAGAGAGACAGAGAGAGAGAGAGAGAGAGAGAGAGAGAGAGAGAGAGAGAGAGAGAGATCACTCCATTGAGTACCTGGATGTAGACAGAGAGAGAGGGAGGGAGAGAGAGTCAGTGAGTACCTGGATGTAGAAAGAGAGAGGGAAGCAGAGAGAGACAGGCCAGAGTGTACCTTGGTATAGAAACAGAGAGAGACTAGTGTGTACCTGGATGTTGAGGCAACAAGAACAGACTTGTTTAGAAATTGTGAAAAGCAGAAGAAGAAGAAGTAGAAGAAGAATGCATGAGGCAGGAAGTAGGAAGTGTGATACCAGCGGGTTCCATAACGTCAGCCTCACTTAGGTCACCTCCTCGCTATCTCTTTAGATAATGTGTGTGCACACGTTTGTGTGACTGTGTGTGTGTGGGGGTGTGAGGTCAGATGTGTGTATGTATCTGTGTGGATGTCTATGTGTGTGTGAGTGCGCGCGCGACAGGATCTGATACTGAAGAATGTCTCTGAAACTACCTCGGACATGGACTTCTCCACCTTCAAGACGGAGACGGCCAGAATAGGTAAGACCTGTCTGTGTGTGTCTGGGTACAGAACGAGGCTTTCCTCCATGAGCAGAGTAGGACGGAGACTGAGGACTGGAGATCATGCAATTCTCCTAAACCTCAACCATCTATTTGTCTTCATGCGTTCATCTGTGGATGTTCTCATCACTTCAGTGTTTCCATTAACCCAGATGAGCTTTGTGTTTCTAACGTGTTATTTATTATTCAGAACAGTATGGTTGTTTTATGTCATATGTTAACTTAGACCCTGCTGTTTACTGACAGGATGAAATAATATACAATCATACTATGGTCAAACAGCTTTTATCAATGTGCAAATAACATGCCGCAGTGGGAGAGCCTGTGTGTTTGTGTGTGTGTGTGTGTGTGTGTGTGTTTGTGTGTTTGTATGTGTGGAATTTAGCATAGTGTGCGCAGGTCCGTGGTTCTGCAGGAGCTGGCGTGTCTGGAAGGGTTTGAGTGCATGTTGCACAGAATGTGTGTCACAGAATGTACATTTATAGTATATATATATATAGTATATTTGTGTGTACCAGTGTGTGTGTAACAGTATGTGTGTGCTAGTGTGTGTAACAGTGTGTAGGTACCCGTGTGTGTACCAGTGTGTGTAACAGTGTGCGTGTGCTAGTGTGTGTAACAGTGTGTGTAACAGTGTGTGTGTACCAGTGTGTGTAACAGTGTGCGTGTGCTAGTGTGTGGAACAGTGTGTGGAACAGTGTGTGTGTACCAGTGTTTGCAACAGTGTGTTAGCACCATTGTGTGTGCAACAGTGTGTTAGTACCAGTGTGGAGCAGTGTGTTAGCACCATTGTGTGTACCAGTGTGTGTTACAGTGTGTGTGTTACAGTGTGTGTAGCAGTGTGTGTACCAGTGTGTGTGTGTAGCAGCCCCATAGTGCTGCAGTCACGGGCGTGTTGGAGACGCTGGTTCAGAGGGCATGGGATCAGATTCTCGCCCCACCACAAACACCCCCACCACAAACACCCCCACCCTAATGCCCCCACCCTAATGCCCAGGGCGGAGGGTTGGGGTGTTGACGGCCGGCCGCGGTTCTCTGGCAGACTCTGCCCACCTCCACCCATGGGGACCCGAGGGTGGAGGAGGCCAGTGGAACCACAAGGACCAGCTGGGTAGAGTAGGTGGAGACGGTCTGAGTGAGTGTGTGTGTGTGTGTGTGTGTGTGTGTGTGTGTGTGTGTGTGTGTGTGTGTGTGTGTGTGTGTGTGTGTGTGTGTGTGTGTGTGTGTGTGTGTGTGAGTGAGTGCGATGTGTGTGCGTCTATGCGTGTTTGTCTGTGTGTCTCTGCTTGTGTGTGTGTTTGTTTGTGTGTGCGTGGGTGTGCGTGGGAGTTATGAGCCTTGTCTTCTGGGTGGGTGTGGACGCGTTCCCCTCGACTGCTCCTCACTCTCAGCCTCTGTCTCCTGGGGGTCCATGGGGCCGCGGTGA
>NC_082392.1:1339526-1424365 GCF_031168955.1 Gadus macrocephalus | reverse complement strand
TCTCATCATGAGTGGAGTGGGGGAGGGTCCTGGGTGGGGGGAGGGTCCTGGGTGGGGGAGGGTTCTGGGTGGGGGAGGGTCCTGGTGGGGGAGGGTCCTGGGTGGGGGAGGGTTATGGGAGGGGGAGGGTTCTGGGTGGGGGAGGGTCCTGGGTGGGGGAGGGTTATGGGAGGGGGAGGGAGTGGGGAAGGGAAAGCCCCGGCGAGCGCCATCGATCCAGGGGGCGTGGCTCCGCGGCTCGTTTCCTTGGCGACGGTTCAACACAGAAAGGACCAGACCAGGGGAGAGGTTGGTAAACAAGGGTTTTAAAATGTTTTTTTTATTCTTTCATTTCACTGGCAAATATAAATGGCTGCCCTGTGGGGGAGGGGGGGACTCGTTCACATTCAAAGTGATCGTTTTTAGAAAGCCCAAATCTCTAAAAAGTTTCAGTACACAAAACTTGGAACCACTTCTGTCCTGTTGGGTCGACCGCTGGCCCTTCAGAGGGGAAGGCAGTGCTGGATGACTGTGCGTGGCTGCGTGTGTGTCTGTATTGTGTGTGTGTGTGTGTGTGTTAACGTGTGCGTCCGGATGCGGCGATGAGGTTGGAAGGCTTTATTAGTTGTGCGATGCGAGGAGGGACAGCGTGCCTGAGGGCGGTCACACTGCGGAGGAATGGTGCCCTGGGATGCCTCTTCATATATCCTACTCTCTCTCATTATATATTCATATATACCATCTATGTTACCATCGGTTACGCCCACACTGGGCTTTAAGGCATCAGCCGCTGTGTGCTAGGAACAAAACGAGTGACCACGAAACGACACACGGGGAACAACGAGAGAACGCCCCTCCGCGTCGACGACGCCGTCCTCCTGAAAGCCCCTCACCTGGGGGGCAGCAGGGGTCAGCACCAGGGCCTGCGCCCCCCCCCCCCCCCCCCCCCGCCCCACCTGCTGGGAGGGCCGGGGCGTACCAAGTTCTGGAGGAGGGAGGGGGGAGTGGGGAGTGGGGTCACCAACTCTCGCTCTCCGGGCACCATGGGTCCCACCCCCGCTTCACGCCGTTACCATGGTGCCGGGAGGGGGCAGAGGGAGGGGGAGTGCGGTGGCGTGCGCCGGTGAAGTGAGGGCTGGGAGGGGGGGGCGTGGTAAACATGGTGAACTCCCACCGGAAAGGCATTCAAGTTGACGAGACGTTTGAAGGTAAAAGAAGAGAAGAAGAAGTTGGAACAAACGCGGCCTTGAAATGAGGTCTTTCTTTCCCTCCCGCCCTTAAATCATCCCGGACATTTCTCTCTGAAGACAGTGACGAGAAAAATCACACACACATAAGCACACGCACACAGGCCTTGACACTCAGTCCTGAAGAGTCCCACCTCGTCGTCACTACATCTCCCACAATCCCCCTGTCCTTCTGTTGGTGGCGCGCGGCGCCGCCACAGGCTACGGGCGCTCCTCCTCGTCAACGTCTCACCAGAGGAAAGCAGCATTCCATAATAAACAACTATTAACCGCCCCAACAAACACTACAACTTCAAGTTATTTTTTCATTTTCATTTTATCCCATTTTTGGTGTCCATGCAGGGAGCTGTTCCGGGGGGGAGGGGCTAAAGGCCCTGGTGGGGGGGGGGGGGGGGGGGGGGGCACCAGGCAGCGCTAGCTTTGGTTGGTGGCGCCCGGCGAGATGGCGAAGGCGTTTACACTTCGCCCTTCACTGCACGTGCTCCGCCGGCCCCGCCCCCTCCCCCACATCACGCCTTCTCCCACAATGCACCACGTGGCCGAGGGCACAAGATGGCGGCTACAGACGAGCCCCCCCGCCCTCCCCGACGGACAAAGCACATCAACTTCCTTTTTCTCTTTTATACTTTTTTTCTGTTTCCTTCCTCCTCCTCGTTAATTATACCCTTTTTTTTGTGTCATTGCAGAAAAGGCGTCTTTTCGGGACACACGCGGCTTTAAGAAACTTAAATCAACCCTAAACGGCGCCCTGCTCCAGGCCGGAGCAGGGGTGACATCGGGGGTGACATCGGAGCCGGCCCCTGACCCCTGACCCCTGACCTCTGACCCCTGACCTCTGACGCGGGACGGACCCACGATAAACCCTAAGCCAGGGGTGTGCAAACTACACAACATTGTTAAAATCCACAAGAACATAAGTGTGACTAATTAAATATAGATATAGATATAGAGATATTCATCCATAGGTTCAGTATATTAAATCTAATAAATACTTTTACATATACATATATTTTGTTTTTACTGCCAACTATTTAGATATAAAAACGCCAACACATCCGAGACATCCAATCAGAGGTGAGGTGGGGGGAGTGCCCCTCCTAAAACATTCGGTCTCTTCTCCACGGGGGGTAAAAACCCGACTGAGGCGTCACGGGAGGTGAAACCACCCCCCAAATATTAAAAGCCATTAATATATAAAATATTGAAACTCTCATCCGTTAAGAATGGCAAACCACTGGCCCCGCCCCCTCCCCTCCCCGCTATAAACAACGCAATGGTTTCTCCCCACACACACACACCCCTCTCGCTACATAGTGGAATGTTCCGCCCTGGACTCTGCTGCTGGTGAGGGGGGGGGGGGGGGTTCTACTGGTAACACCGACCAGTTCAGCCAGTGACCCACTGCAACCCCCCCCCCCCCCCCCCCCCCCAACACACACACACGGACAGACACACACACAAACACACACACGGACAGACACACGGACAGACACACACACAAACACACACACGGACAGACACACGGACAGACACACACACAAACACACACACGGACAGACACACACACACACACACACACACACACACGGACAGACACACGGACAGACACACACACACACACACGGCTGATTTAAAAATAGATGCCATAGGGGGCCACCATCGTCAGAGAGAAAATAACAACCCCCCCCCCCCCCCACACACACACACAGTCTGGGTCTGCAGGCCGGTCGGAGCGCTCTGGACCCCGTCCTACTGGTCCACACGGCACGGGGGGGGGGGGGGGACAAGGCTCCGAGAGACGGCGTTCTACATTAAAGGTTTCCTTGGTTTCGTTGTTTCTGTTTTAGTTCCATGTTTCCTGCCCGCCCCCCCCCCCCCCCCCCCTGCACCGTCCCAGGGGTCAGAGGTCACAGAGGAGGACGTATTGCTGCCGAATCGAACATCGAACCTGCGGCGGCTGCCGCCGGACCCATGAGCAGAGCAGACGAGTCACTGAGGGGGGGTGGGGTGGTGGCTGCGGTCGAAGGGAAGGACTGGGCTTTATCAATCTGGACGGACAGGTGTGTGTGTGTGTGTGTGTGTGTGTGTGTGTGTGTGTGTGTGTGTGTGTGTGTGTGTGTGTGTGTGTGTGTGTGTGTGTGTGTGTGTGTGTGTGTGTGTGTGTGTGTGTGTGTGTGTGTGAGAGAGAGACATTCTGCGCATGGATGCGCCGTTGGAGGGGGGGACTCATCCGGATCTCATTGAGGGTGGAGGTGGTGGTGGAGTTGGTGATGGAGGTGGTGGTGGTGGAGGTGGAGTTGGTGGTGGTGGTGGTGGTGTTGGGTGGCAGCTTGGACTGTCTGGTGTTTGGTGATGGTGAACTTGTCCAGGCTGGTTGGGGGAGGGGGAGGAGGGAGGAGGACCAGGGGGGTGGGGTCCAGGGGTTCTGGGGTCCAGGGGTCTGGGGATCAGGGGCCGAGCCGGGGGCCGTGCCGGGGGCCGTGCCGGGGTCCGTGCCGGGGGCCGTGCCGGGGGCCGAGCCGGGGGCCGTGCCGGGGGCCCCTACAGGCTGCAGCCTAGCTGCTTGGCCTCCTCCAGGGAGTCCTGCAGCCGGCGCAGGCTGGCGGAGGAGTAGCCCTCGTCACTGCAGCTGCTGCCCCGCGGGCTGCCCCGCTCGTCGCCCGACTCGCCCCCGCTGCTGGAGCTCCACTCCAGGTCCCCGAGCAGCAGGTCGGTGCCCTCCACGTCCACCTCCAGGTCCTCTGCACAGGCGGAGACGGGGGGAGGGACGGGGAGAGAGACAGGGAGAGACAGGGAGAGAGACAGGGGGAGACAGGGAGAGAGACAGGGAGAGAGAGGGAGAGAGACAGGGAGAGACAGGGAGAGAGAGATAGACAGAGAGAGAGAGAGAGACACAGGGAGAGACAAAGAGACACACACACACACAGACACACAGAGAGAGGGAGACACACAAAGACTTTCAGTGACTTGGCCATGACAACAAAGTTCTAGGACTACTAGCAATAGCAACGCTAAGAAACAAACGTCTGTGTCCATAGCAACCGCTTGCACAGAACAACGTTGTCGTTGCCGTTGTCATCATCGTTGTTGTGACCCGTTGTGATGGTGGCCAACGCAACGCCAACGGCACGCGGCCAAGACAAGGACAGGAAGTAGCCTGAGATCTGGAGATGCGGAGCGGTCTGATGCGGCGTTGGGGCGCTATTATGTGCTATAGCTCCATGCAATATGCTATATGTGCTAGCTCCATGCTATATGCTATATGTGCTGTAGCTCCATGCTATATGCTATATGTGCTAGCTCCATGCTATATGCTATATGTGCTGTAGCTCCATGCTATATGTGCTAGATCCATGCTATATGCGCTAACTCCATGCTATATGTGCTAGCTCCATGCTATATGCGCTAGCTCTATGCTAAATGCTATGTGCCCTAGCTCCATGCTATATGTGCGAGCTCCATTCTATATGCGCTAGCTCCATGCTAAATGCTTTATGCCCTAGCTCCATGCTATAGGCGCTAGCTCCATGCTATATGCTATATGTGCTATAGCTCCATGCTATATGTGCTAGCTCCAGGCTATATGCGCAAGCTCCATGTTATATGCGCTAGCTCCATGCTATATGCCCTAGCTCCATGCTATATGCCCTAGCTCCATGCTATATGCCCTAGCTCCATGTTATATGCGCTAGCTCCATGCTATATGCTATATGCCCTAGCTCCAAGCTACATGCTATATGCCCTAGCTCCATGCTCACCCTGGTCCGAGTCGGACTTGTCGTCGTCGTCGGAGCGGGTGGAGCCGGTGCTGTCCATGCGCGTCCGCTCCACCCCCAGCTGCTCCAGCCGCCGCCGCAGGTGGCGCCGCTCCCGCTGCAGCTGCTCCAGAGTGTGCTGCGCCCGCCGCTCGCTGTCCTCCAGCCGCTACACACACGCGCACGCACACTTAGTACACGCGTAAAGACAACCACACAAGGTCAACACGGTAATCTGGGTCGCATGTGTGTGTGTGTGTGTGTGTGTGTGTGTGTGTGTGTGTGTGTGTGTGTGTGTGTGTGTGTGTGTGTGTGTGTGTGTGTGTGTGTGTGTGTGTGTGTGTGTGTGTGTGTGTGTGTGTGTGTGTGTGTGTGTGTGTGTGTGTGTGTGTGCGCGTGTGCGTGTGATAGTATAACGCTACAGTGTGTGGCGCGATTCACAGACAACATGTCGTACAGCACTCCTGCACAACGACTGCACTCGGAAAGTCTCCTAAAGTTGGTGTGCGTCGTAACCGACGGCGATAACACGCCCCCCCCCCCCCTCGTCCCAGCTGGAACAGTGGGTACACCGGCTCTGCAAGCGGCGGATCCCAGACGTGTGTATCAGCGCGGCACACGGACCCCGTCGGCGGGGCTGGAGAGGGCATTCTGGGACGGCGACCTCCACCCCACCCCCGCTCCGCAGCAACAGGTGGCCGTGTACCGCCGTGACCGCAGCGGCACTGCGTGTACCGCTATCTCATAGGTCACTCCAGGTCACCCTCTCACTCGGCCTGCGTCACCCCTCCGGTGTCGTCCGCCCACGCCAATAAACCGTCACCCAGGCACGGCCGAGCACACACGCACACACGCACACACACACAAACACAAACACACACGCACCGATATGTGGTCCTTGGCCTTCATCAGCAGGCTGAGGGTGGTGTGTCTGCTGGTGTCCGCACCCAGCGGGACCAGAGACTTCAACCGCTCCAGACACTGCCGTAGGTTAGCCCGTCTGGGGGAGGGAGAGAGAGACAGAGAGAGAGAGACACAGAGAGAGACAGAGAGAAAGAGACAGAGAGAGAGACAGAGAGAGAGAGAGAGACACAGAGAGCGAGAGAGACAGACAGACAGAGAGAGAGAGAGACAGAGACAGACAGAGACAGAGACAGTGACAGTGAGACACAGAGAGTCACAGAGAGGGAGAGACAGACAGACAGACAGAGAGAGAGCGACACACAGAGACAGAGAGAGAGAGAGACAGAGAGAGAGAGAGACAGAGACAGAGAGAGAGACACAGAGAGCGAGAGAGACAGACAGACAGAGAGAGAGAGAGACAGAGACAGACAGAGACAGAGACAGAGACAGTGAGACACAGAGAGTCACAGAGAGGGAGAGACAGACAGACAGACAGAGAGAGAGCGACACACAGAGACAGAGAGAGAGAGAGACAGAGAGAGAGAGAGACAGAGAGACAGAGAGAGACAGATAGACTGTTAATATGATGGACACATTGCACATAAGGGGTGATCATCAAATTCTACCTGAAAGTAGCAGTTACTGAATGGTACGAGGTGATTGGCCGACGAGGCAGGGAGTATATATCAATATAAGATATGCTCCTTAACAGCGTTCACATTAAGGCCCGTGGCACTTTAAATCAATGTCACCCCACGCCTCAGCCCAGCACCAGATAAGGGACCTGAACCGACCCCAAGTGAACCCACCCTAAAAGACATCAATGAATCATTTCATATCTCTCAGTGTGTGCGTGCGTGCGTGCGTGCGTGCGTGCGTGCGTGCGTGCGTGCGTGCGTGCGTGCGTGCGTGCGTGCGTGCGTGCGTGCGTGCGTGCGTGCGTGCGTGCGTGCGTGCGTGTGTATGAGTGGGACTGGCAGCCTCTGCAGCTGCGTCGAGTTGAGGTGTTGGTGGGTGTTGGATTACCGCATGACCCGTGCATTACATAACAAACCGGCAGGCACCCAGTGGCGCTGCCGTGGGCGAGCCAGTGAGCGTGCCCACCCTCCCGTGCGTCAGAGCGTGGGTGGGGGGGGCGGGCCTTTACGTCCAGCCCCTCCCAGAGAGGGCCGCGGTCGGGGGAAGCTGCAGCCGCTCGGAGCCACGCGAGCTGCCAGCGGAGTCGTAGCTACGCCACGGTGTTAAAACATTCATACTGGGAGCTCTGGGAGTGGAGACTGGAGCTGGGTGTGTGTAGAGGAACACACACGCACGCACGCACGCACGCACGCACGCACGCACGCACGCACGCACGCACGCACGCACGCACGCACGCACGCACGCACGCACGCACGCACGCACAAGCAAATCAGCTGCCTGTCAACACTGACCGAGTCCAAAAGGGCAGTCCTAGTGGCCACAGGAGAACCTTTCCCTGTTGCTCGTGAGAACCAGTGGCTGGTTGCTAGGCTAGGGCCAGGGTCCGGTTGCTAGGCTAGAACCAGTGTCTGGTTGCTAGGCTAGAACCAGTGTCTGGTTGCTAGGCTAGAACCAGTGTCTGGTTGCTAGGTTAGAACCGGTGGCTGGTTGCTAGGTTAGAACCAGTGGCTGGTTGCTAGGTTAGAACCAGGTTTCTGGTTGCTAGGCGAGGACCCTGTGTTCTGGTGAGAACCAGGGGTGGTTGCTAGGCTAATACCAGTGGCTGGTTGCTAGGCTAGAACCAGTGGCTGGTTGCTCGGTTAGAACCAGGTTTCTGGTTGCTAGGCGAGGACCCTGTGTTCAGGTGAGAACCAGGGGTGGTTGCTCCGCGACAGCCAGACGTGCC
The DNA here is from genome assembly GCF_031168955.1 of Gadus macrocephalus. NCBI lineage: Eukaryota > Metazoa > Chordata > Actinopteri > Gadiformes > Gadidae > Gadus > Gadus macrocephalus. Next base: position 1,416,617 of record NC_082392.1, on the reverse strand, counting down.
CCGCCCTCTCTGCGTCCTGACTCAGACCAACTGGTCCGACAGCTCTACTCATCCCGGGGCGGGAGGGGCGGTTGGACTTCGAGCAGGGCCGTTGGGTGGCAGCCAGTCTGGGTGTGAGCGCGTGAGGGAGTGTGTGTATATGTGTGTGCGTGTGCCCTCGAAAGTGTATGCAAGGCCAAACGAGTTCTTCCAGATAACGAGGGCTCCCGTGCAGCGTGTTAATAGGCGAGCGTGCGAGCCAAAGGTCGGCAATAACGACGTGTGTCTGTCCTGTCCGTCAAAGACCCAGAGGCCATTGATTACATGAACCCGGAACCCCTCTCTCCTCCCCTCCTGTCCCCCGCCCCCCCTCCCAACACACCCAGACGCACGCACACGCCCAGAGACACTTCCCCTTCCCGGATGCTTTAACGGTACAACAGGGTCAGTGTCCAACCGAAGTCCTGCCAGCTGGAGAGCCCCTAGCTGACCCTAGCAGCCTCCCTTTGACCCCGCCGGGCTCCTGTGTTCATGCTTGTGTGTGTTTACGCTGAGTTATGTTCTCTTTAGGCAGAGCCACGCGCACTACTGTACATTCCTGCCATGCTAGCCTTTACAGTCCTCCATAATTTAGCCTCAAGCAGCTAGCGTGACGTGCTACATACAGCAGGAATTAGGACACCAGTCCCATTGGACTAGCTTCAGACACCAATATGGGACTTTAAAGTACAATATCGATGAGAGATACATTGTGCGTACTGTTCAATTGTGGATATTGACGCTTTGAGTCTTTGCTCAGAACATATTGTGGTGTTCAATACTTGAACACAGCTTCATTTTTGCGGGCATTCCTATTTTGAAACCACTGCTGAGACTCTCTGGGTATGCCCTACTGTTGTCCAGTCTAAATGACACATTTCTGTTTAACTTCATGGTGTCACATGCACGGGAGTAAGAGTGGCGTCTAATAGTCAGAGACCGGGACTCAGAGTCAGAGTCTAACAGTCAGAGACCGGGACTCTGAGTCAGGGCAGAGTGGTGTCTAACAGTCAGAGACCGGGACTCTGAGTCAGGGCAGAGTGGTGTCTAACAGTCAGAGACCGGGACTCTGAGTCAGGGCAGAGTGGGGTCCAACAGTCAGAGACCAGGACTCTGAGTCAGGGCAGAGTGGGGTCCAACAGTCAGAGACCAGGACTCTGAGTCAGGGCAGAGTGGTGTCTAACAGTCAGAGACCAGGACTCTGAGTCAGGGCAGAGTGGGGTCCAACAGTCAGAGACCGGGACTCTGAGTCAGAGTCTAACATTCAGAGACCGGGACTCTGAGTCAGGGCAGAGTGGCGTCTAACAGTCAGAGACCGGGACTTTAAGTAAGAGTAGATTGGCGTCAGGGACCGAGACTCTGAGTCAGACTGGCGTCTAACAGACTCCGAGTCCTCCATGACTCTGAGCCTTCACCCAGAGGCCGGGCCTCATTGGGGCAGCAGTAACCCGAGCCGGGTGGATGGCTGGGTAGCCACGCTGGTTAAGGTTACCAGCTTGACTCTTTCACACCACTGCCTGCTAGCGGCCGCCAGGTCAGGGGGGCGGCCAACGCACTCCTGGGCGCCTCTCGGATCCAGAGTGGCTGAATGGGTATTAGTGTACGGTAATAGGACACCAAAGAGGCCAAATTGACATTTGGACAAAAACTGAAAAAAGGGATATTAAAGATTCAGAATCGAAATCCCGTGACTAACTGATGTTACGACTTGAGGAAACGCCTTGGTCGTTTTATTGCGTTTCTCCTAGTCAGCGTGTTTGCGTGGGCTAACCCCTGCTGAACCAAGCGACCCAAAGCAGAGGCTTGTCCAGACGCAGTGTTTGTGACGGTGTGCTCCCACCGCCCTCCAGCCTGTAGATGAGAGCACCTGCTACATGACTGCGCGTTTATGCAAAGGTGAATGTAAATCTTTGCTTAGGCTGCCTAGGGGCCGTTGTCAAACGCCCGGCGGGGTTCGCTATGTCCTGGGACTGAACACTGTGGGCGGTTCACAGTAAGACTGTATTCACAGTATCCATAAAGCATTAAGGCGCATGGAACAAAACCAGCCACTGTGTTCAAAGGCCGGACTCCACATTGCATAATAATAATAATAGGTCATTATGTAATGTGAAGAAAATAATAAATAACAAAAGGCAGCAGGAAACGCGTTGTGTGTGAAGAGGCATGAGCTTCACTGGTCCAGGATCTGTTGGTTCCACGCCCACGGACTCAGAGGGCTTTTACTGTGAAGCTACGGCAGAGGAGTGGCTATATACAGAACCAAAGGAGACACACCACCCACACACGCACACACAGACACACACACACACACAAACACACGGCCTTTACATACCTGTTCTTTTCCATTTCGTTGTGCGTAGACCTGAGGACACAACAGAAACAGAGCACGTCATGAGCACAGGAGTCGAAAAAACTGACATTTGTGCATTAAGAACTGCGAGTTTCTACGAGAGGTTCCCCACTTCCTATGTGCCGTCACTAGTCGGAGTAAAGGTCACGTTACTACAAGACAGACAGACAGACAGACAGACAGACAGACAGACAGACAGACAGACAGACAGACAGACAGACAGACAGACAGGTAGAGAGACAGACAGACAGACAGACAGACAGACAGACAGACAGACAGGTAGAGAGACAGACAGACAGACAGACAGACACAGACAGACAGGTAGAGAGACAGACAGACAGACAGGTAGAGAGACAGACAGTCAGGAAGAAGAGAGGGTGTGCTGGTTGAGCCACAGGCTAAAAGGAACAAGCAGGAACTACAGCACAAAGAGACCCCAAAGTCACCAGCATAATCCAGTTCCGCCAGGAGGCAGAAGGAAACAAGCCCACACACACACACACACACACACACACACACACACACACACACACACACACACACACACACACACACACACACACACACACACACACACACACACACACACACACACACACACACACACACACACACACACACACGTCTAAGAGGTCACATCAGTTATGTGGTGAGAGGCCTTCCCTAAACGCAGGTGGCCACCAGCGTTACGTTCGCCTTCCATCCCCATGGGCTTCATCAGTAGAAGGATCATAGGACAGGGTGACAACCCCTACAGCTCCAAAGAGCTTCACTCACTGCAGTGTGTGGCGCTTCAAGGTGGGATGTATCCGCTCTAAAGTAGTGCTCTCCTCCCTATGAAACCTCCACTCAACATGGTCCTTGAGAGGAAAGGGCCAAGCTGAGCCCAGTGACATGGGTTTGTCCCTGGCTGGGGGGCACAGGTCAGAGCTTCAGAGGGGGGAGAGAATCTCAGAATCTCAAAAGGTTCCTAGTTCTACCTTGAAGAGCTCTCAGTGTTCAACAATGTGAGCGCACACGAGCACACACACACACACACACACACACACACACACACACCCTGAAACACACGTTGGTGCAGCGAGACAAGATCTGGGCGCTGTCCGTCTTCACAGGGTGGGGGGGGCCCCTCAAAGTACAGAGAGGGGGGGGGGGGGGGGGGGGGGGGGGGGTGGGCGGTTTGGGGGAGTGGGGGGAAGGCCTCTGATGACATAACAGGGCTAGCGTGTCGTTGGGACTCCACCCTATTGAAGTGGCGGTGCGTGGGAGAAAGAGGACCTAAAGTGGCACCCGGTTCATACCGCGGTGTGTCCCGTGACGAGGCCTCTCTGATGTTGATTCACTCTGCCGGCGCAGCGTGCAAACCTGTCTTTCCACTGCAACGCGACGGTCGACAGCGCACGCAAATGCATTAGCAGTCCGTGGACTGTCCGCACACGGCACAAACGTTGCATCAGGGAGACTATAAAGTCTGGGGAGGCTAACGGTGCTCTCTGTGTGTGTGTGTGTGTGTGTGTGTGTGTGTGTGTGTGTGTGTGTGTGTGTGTGTGTGTGTGTGTGTGTGTACGGTTTATCCCCCCTGGCCAGCTCGTCTGCTGGCAGTTGGGGAGGGGCTTGGGGGACACACGCCCAAAATAGAACACCTTAGACTCAGGCGAGGGGGGGCGGGGGGGGACCCACCAACGCTGCGGGCCCTGGCGTCCCCTTCCACCCCACGCCAGGGGTCCATGTTGGGAACACTGACTAGGCTGAGGGTCCCTACTTGTGTAGTAGCTAGTGCTGCAGCAAAATGCTGGTTCTAAACGTGGTTCTGGCTCAGTTTAGCCTGGCCCATAATATTCTGGGATTAGCAGCACCGTTTTGCTACGTGGTTATGGCGGCCATCTAGCTCAGAAAAAACCTGGTTTTTTCTGAGCTAGAGAGAGAGAGGTCTCAAACCTCTCTCTCTCTCTCTCTCTCTCTCTCTCTCTCTCTCTCTCTCTCTCTCTCTCTCTCTCTCTCTCTCTCTCTCTCTCTCTCTCTCTCTCTCTCTCTCTCTCTCTCTCTCTCTCTCTCTCTCTCTCTCTCTCTCTCTCTCTCTCTCTCTCTCTCTCTCTCTCTCTCTCTCTCTCTCTCTCTCTCTCTCCTATAGATGCTATAGAATTCTACCAAGATTAACTCAATAATAAATAAATAAAACAGCCATCAGCAAATAAGATGACATTCACCGATGGCAGTGGACAATATTTGTCTGTTGTTTCAATTTTGAAAACAGATATTTAACACAAACATAATCTTTGTCGTATGAAAGAAGGTGCTACATTAAAGGTTACTTCATTCATTTGTTGCATTACCCTGGCAGAAATGGGGGAATTGATAAGAAACCAATAACACAACATTTGTGTCGGTATCAGCGCACAATTTCCCAATCAGTGCATCGCTACTGTAGAGCGTTCAGCGTGTGAGTCTGCACTGTGGGGGAGGGTTGGAGTCCAACCCGGGTGGAGGAGCTGGTGCAAGCTTCTGTCTACTGAGAGAGGAGGAGGAGGTGGAGAGGAGGAGGTGGGACACAAGGAGGGAGAGGGGGAGGATGTGTAGAAAGAGGGGGAGGAGGAGGTGAGAGAGCAGGGATGGAAAGATAGATGAATGGAGAGGAGATAATAAGGAGGGAAAAGAGAGCAAGAGAGCTAGCGAGAGCAAAGGGGGATGGGGAAGCCTATAGTATTGACACACATACACACACACACACATGCACACACTACACACCCAACCCCCTCTACTTATACATCACAGCATAAGGAACAACCGGAATACGTAGGGCTGGCCCTACTTGCGTTGGAATGCAAACACAAACATACACACACACGAACATACAGGGACTTCAAACAGGGTTCTGAATGACCTACATTCAGAGGGGCTGAGCAGAGTAGAAACAGAATGCTTGTTCAGTAATGACAAGCCTTTTCAGGCCCGAGAGCCACCCTGCTCGTGAGCAGATAGGATATTGTTCCTGACTGCTTGTTATGATCGTGGGGCAGCACGAAAGCCATTAGCCTCAGCAAGAACCACACGCTGCATCTGGGAGACCTAACCAATGTCCCTGCATGGCACTGTCTCCACAATCTCACAACCTTCCTAGTTGCTTGATATTACCAAACACTGCACATGAATAACACACGGACACACACTCACAATGAGGAAGCTTGAGAAAACGTTTATTAAACTCTGCATTTTCATTTCCGTTTCTGCGATTTCGTCAACATGTTGGGTAGGCAAAACCTGACCCACACACACACACACACACACACACACACACACACACACACACACACACACACACACACACACACACACACACACACACACACACACACACACACACACACACACACACACACACACACACGTAAACAGACTGCAGCCTCCCTAATCCACAGCTTCTCAGAGTGCCTACCGATGAGCCCCCTACGTTCCCCCGCTCCACGCTCGACGGCGGTGCTGGCCCCCCAGGGCAGCGGCCAGCAGGACGAGGGCGTTCAGGACGAGGCGTCCTGCTCAGGGACACCTCCACACCCTCAGCCGGGAGGAGCCGGGGATCCAACCAGGTAATCAGCTCTACCTGCTGAGCCCCTGCAGCCCATTAGGCCTTCTGCAGCGTCAGAAATGGGTTGCTAAGCCTTTGGCTCGGTACGGTAACGCAGTGCTCAAGAGCTGTGACCCAAATCTGAACATGGCCGTCTGCGTTAGCCTGTTAGGGCCGCCGCCCAGCATGCTAACCCTTCAACAACATGGTTAACCCTTCGACAACATGGTTAACCCTTCAACAACATGGTTAACCCTTCAACAACATGGTTAACCCCTCCAGGGGAGAGACAAGGATGACAAGGCAGGTGATTCTGTGTGCATGATGACAAGGCTGGATATGACTAGATATGCTGCAGGCTTCCCCCTGCAGCCATCCACCTGAACCCAGTGTGTGACAAGAAACGCTCAATGCAACCATCAGTCAAAAATAAAAACTGGTAAAGAACTGGTTAAGGGACTGACGAGACAAGCGGCATATCTGTGTGCATGTTCTCCAAAGCGTAACGACTGCTTTGCGTTTGAGATCTCTGCAATCAGCCGCCAACGGCTCCAGCTTGCATGCATTCTAAAATAATTCTCTGACTTATTAACGGGCCGCCTTTAGCCCGGGCTGGGGTAGAAGACATGCTGGCAGCGAGCAGGCAAAGGGTGGCAACACTGCAGCCGCAGTAGCTGTATGATGGGGAGGGTGTACCTGCTACTTGTGTTCTTCTTGCTCTTGCTCTTGCGTTTGAGGTTGTCCCTCTCTTTACTGCTGGTGAAGGGCAGCAGCGAGGCGTAGCCATGCTCCGCTTCTGGGAACACATCAACAACAACAACGCGTCAACAACACAACACACAACATGTGGAGCCAATGCTGTCGCTCTGTGAGAACATCCCTCTTATGAGGGAGTCAAATCCATCATAAAATCCATCAACAGTATTTGTAGCGGTGTGTTGCGATGTTCACAACACGCATTACATGCAACAGGCGGTTTCCTTCGTATTCACATTTTTCACATGCTGTATTTTCCTTTTTCCCCCGCTGGTTCGGACAATGATGTCATCCTGAACTGAGGTAAACCCGCTAGCCAAACCAAAACACCAGCAGGGGGGGGGGTCGCTTTGCGCTGCATGATCAAGCCGACATAAAAACACAAATTGCATGCACGCTTTACTTTATCCAGCTGTTGTGTCTATTATATTAATATATTAATGTTTGTCCCTGCATGTGCATGCAACTGACATGTAAAAAATAAAAAAGCTCGACCCTGTGCATTTATTCTGAAACACTACGGCCGATGACTCCGATGTTTTGGGGGGAAACACATACCGTGCTAATGCAATAAAAGAAGCAATATCTGCTTACATTGTCAGATTGTTTACCTCTTTCCCTGCGGTCAAGGTACTCGGCTGCTTCGATCAACATCTGCACCATTCCGAACGCCGCCATTTTCAACAATAACACCGATATTAAAACTATCCGAGGCAGGACTCAGTGCTTCACGACCCGCTGCCTGGCTTCTGCTGTTCGGCCTGAGGTCCGAGGGTCCGAGTGCTGCACGACCCGGTGCTGAGACAGAGCTGCTGGGACAAGCGATACCGTGGGGTTAGAGTCGAGAGGACGGACTACTTTATAGACTAACAAGAATGAGGGAAGAAAACATTAGTTATCAGAAGAATCGTCCAGCTTATTTAAACACCTTGGGGACGAAACACTATATTTAGATAGAGAAAAACTACGGGGGACTACATCAGTTTGCAGATCAAAACGGATAACACACGGTGTGTATTTACTAACATGGGTGCTGAGAGGGGCTGGACCGCCGCGGTGACAGCTGACAGCCGTCGGCAGGTTACGGTAGTTCTTCGGTAGATTAAGGTAGTTCTTCGGTGGGTAAAGGTAGTTCTTTGGTTGGTTAGGGTCGTTTTTCGGTAGATTACGGTAGTTCTTCGGCGGGTGACGGTAGTTCTTCGGTAGGTTACGATCGCTCCTCGGTGGTTTACGGTAGATCGGTTAATCAATTCGTTATTGAAAATAAGTTGTCTGTTGACTCCTTTATAAAAGGACAAAATCTACATTCGCTTGCGAATAAGTTACAGAATAAACGACCTCCGAGTCTTATCTATTCCGTTCTTGACCTTACGCCGCGACAAATAAAGCGGCACGAATTATCGTTGGTTCAACGCTGCTCGCAAAAGCTTCTCAAGTGGGAAAACCGGGTAAACGAAGAGCTAGTTGCGGTGAAAGTTCCAGCGGAGAGGAGGTCCTGGAGGTACCTGCGGGTTTAACGTGTCAGGCTGGAGTAACGGTTCGCGGCTGACATCAGGGAGCCCCGTGTGTGTGTGTGTGTGTGTGTGTGTGTATGTGTGTGTGAGTGTGCGTGTTTATGAAACCGCTTCAAAACAGGGGCTTGTTGATCTCAGCGACAGCTCGAGCGCTGTGGTTGCCACACAGCGCATGTATGCCGCCACCTGATTGGCTCCTGGAACTACTAAACCGCCGTCTGATTGAACAGAGCCTGTGTCCTTCTAACTAAGAAGCTCGGCCCCTCTTTTGCAACTGGGTGTTGAGGTCGGCCATTTTGGCTCTAGTTGCCGTTCGTATGCTTCGTTAACGCCAACCGTCGACGAGCCACAATGTCGCCGGTTGCACCGTTACGTGTAGGCGCTCTACGATTGGGAGCTTTCAGCCAATAGCGGTTGGGATACACGGTCCATGAGGATGACAGCGTCACGCCCCTCTACCATGCTGGTTCGCGGTGTATCGCGTCGATTGGTTTTATGCTCTTGTTGTTTGTACTCCGCCGAGGACGCAGATTGGTCAGTCACATGCCGCGTTGTGATTGGTGCATTCTTTTCCTCCAGTAAAATCCTACATGCATAGCAGAAATAATGGCGCTAGCGTCGAAATGGTCAAATATGTTGGGATCGCAGTAGTCTCGCAAAGCCCGACCAAACTACAGCAAGTAGAATGCTACTTTAGGATCGCAGTGATATTCCTGGAACTAAAGGGGATAGACAGGGTCGTTTCTAATCATTTACGGGTGCAGTAATAGCAATTCGATTACAAATATTGAGGTGCTCTGGGTTCAATGATCACTGATTATTTGCCCCTTACAAATAAAACCTAAACTTTCTAGTCATTCGTTTTAGCAAGCAGCGTAATTTACTGAATCAACCAAATGTTTCGATTTTTTCCTGCATGCAAATATGATTTTTGCTAACGGATCACAGCTTTGATAAAGCCATTAATCTGTATATTGATTAAATGCACAATGCATCATTATTGTTGTTTAATGTTTTATTGTTTCATATGAAAACTACATGGATGCAGACATCTCTTCCCCAGCTGTCAAAAAATGCAATTTAGTTTCATAAATTGGTAAAAATATTTACAGAATATTTCCCCTCACAATAGAAGTCTGGAGAAAAAAAAAAAAAAGGACTACTTCTCACACAAGATCAAAATGAAAAAACGAGCGTTGATATACGAGCATCTTCACAAACTGCCCTCAAGCGATGAAGTCCAGCGGTCTGTTGAAGCCACCTTTCCTGTTCATATACTGCCTGTGGATAGAAAAAAACATTACATCATGTTACCCTTGCAACACCAGAACATTACATCATCGCCCACCAATCGGAGCGCCCACTTCACTGCATAGAAACACCTGCTGCGTAGGTGATTGGTCAGAACAACGGGGGCAGAGGATGGAGAAGCTCACCGACGGAGGAGGCCGAATAAGTTCACCTAATCGTCTGATAGAATCCATCACAAACTTTATCCGAGACGTGGAACCAGATCTCAGCCTTTTATCAACTGAAATATCTTTTAAGTTAAGCCGTAGTTGTTGGGTACCAGAGGTGCTGAGGATGCCCATACCTGTATTTTCTCTTCTGGGAAACATTTGTAGCATGTGCATTCACCGAGCCTTTGGTTTTCTTTCCCTGTTTGGATACAAAACGATTGATTAACGATCGATAAACGACCACAAACGTGGAGACTAGAGCCATGACGTATTTATATATATATTTGTTTCTTTTGTTCTGCCAAAATGCGACGGTAAAACAACTACACAACCCCAAGTGTAGGAGAGCCTTCTAGAACAGATGATTTTCTCAAGAGAACAAACATAAACATAAGAACATAATAGTAATAATATAAATAGTAGGAAGAGTAAAGAAAAAATATCCGGCATTTCAGGCTCTATAGGAAAGCCAATATGTTTGATATGCACTCCTATTAAAAAACTTCAGCTGCAAATGATGACTAATGCGATCTCATGCATGCTGGCATTGTGAGACCAACTGTGGCCAACGGCTCCACCATGTGGTCAAACAACCACAGTGCACAGCAGACCTTGGTGGTGTCAAAGGAGCCAAATCCCATCGTCTTCATCATTTCGATCTCTTCTTCGGTTTTGTCTTTCATGTCTTCAGCTGGGGGAGACAAACAAGGGGTGTCTTCAGTCAATCCTTGCAGTTTTAACGGTTTTAAACTGGAGATATACCGTGATGAACGGCAGACTCATGTGACCTCTAGTATGGGGGGATAAGACTCGTCCAAAGGGACCTCCACAGGGAACTCTGACGCACGTCACTAAGGAGGGGGGCGGAGGCGGGGCATCTGGATCAAGGATGACCTCAGGGGGAAATCAAACGCAGGATCCTTCGACTAGGAGTCACAGAGTTCACCTGGACTCTGCATAGCCTCCCTCCCCCCCCTTACGCACTTAATGTATGTTGTACCCATTTGTTTTCAATTAATCTCGTTTTTGTTTTATTCTGTTGTTACTTGAATAATTATATATAAATATATATCTTTCAATTTTATTTTAAAGCCCTTTGAATTACCACTGTGTCTGATTCTCTATACAAATTAATTTGACTTTGTACGTCCTGGCACTTTATTTACACATTTAGTACTTGGCATTGTGTAGCATCTTACCCGAGCTATCTTTGTTGTAAAAGGGGAATGGGTTAACCTAGTGATTGTTAGGGCTTGGGACTTGTTTTTATGAACATTCTTACTGGTCCGACGACAGCAATGTATTTTTTTCTCCTTCTTCTGAAAAATGTGCTTCTGATAAACGCCCTAAATGTAAATTACATTTACAAATAGGGCATTTGGAAGACGCTTTTATCCAAAGCAACTGACATCGGTTAATACACACATTGACACACCGACGGCAGAGTCAACCATGCAAGGCGACAGCCAGCTGGTCAGGAGCAGTTAGGGTTAAGTGTCTCGCTCAGGGACACATCGACACTCAGCTAGAAGGAGCCGGGGATCAAACTAGCAACCTTTCGGTTACAAGACAACTGCTCTACCTCCTGAGCTAAGCCGACTCATAAATGAGTCTGAATTCTAAAACAGACTGACCAAAATCCATATCAATACCAAAAGGCTACCTGAGATCTCAATGGGCTTCACCTCCTTCTCCTTGGCCTCCTTCAGCCTGGAGGGGGAGTCAGACTCGGACCGGGCGCGCCGCGGGGGAGACCTGGACGGGGGACACACAGACGGCAGGGTGAGTGGGGGCTAGCCCTGGTGCACCAGACTCTCTATCGCGTAGCACCATCGGACCAACACTAGTATGGAGCGCTGTACTCAACCAGAGACCATCTGGGTCTACTGGAACCCACCCGAGTCCTCATCGATTGGTCAATAGAGGTCTGCATGTCATCTCTAGATGAGTCAATAATAATAATAATTGATACGATTTATTTATGTTAGCGCTTTTTTGGAGGTCACTCAAAGACACTTTACATAAAGACACTAACTCTACCTGGTATCTAAACATCACGCGAGAAAGCGGGTTTCTGACCCACACTTGGGGTCGAGTCCAACTGGGCCCGCCAGAGCTTCAATGTAAACACGGCCGCGCACCCCAGCAGACCAGTCAACCGCAGCCAGCAGGGGGCAGCCCCGAGCACAGGGCTGGAACAGGCGCTGGGGTCAGGTCAGATTGACACGATTTGGCCACCGTGAAGGAATGGTTCAACAAGGGGTAAGTATGGGTCTGACCAATGCCTGGAACACGATCAGTCCACCATCATAGTCTACATGTGATTCCAATTTATGGAATATAAACAGCATCTATTTACACCAGTAAATAGAGATCTATAATATTGTATAATAATATTGTAACATTTTAAATAAGCTAGTATTGACTAACCGTGTCAGTCTTTGAATTAGAGTCTGTATTTTGACAGGAACAATAAAGTGCTCTGAATCTGATGTAAAACATCCTATTGGTTACCCAGGAAAGCCAAACGCCCTGAATAACCTCATGACCTCAGACTCATTCTCATTGGAAAGGTTCTGTGTAAAGGGTTAGGTATTGGATTACCAGTTCTTCGGCACACTCATCTAAATGGATATTTCTCCATGACGGGACACATGTACTGCGAGAGCCCCATGACAACTTCACCTGGAACTGTGGTTCAAACCGAACCCATCTATTGCTAGATCCTATAAGTACGATTCGTATATTAGTCTACATGTGCATTACTTCTATGATTCCGTATGTCAGATCTGTATCTGCGAGTGGATCCGATCATTCGTTAAGTTCTTGTTATTGCGCACGCTCATCACTTTATAGAGACCTTTTTTCTATGTTTAAATGTGTGCACTAAAGTAGATCCTAAAGAAACATTGTTCCTTCATGTTCAAAAGTAAACCTTAATATGCTGATGAATATGAAAATGAGAATGTTGGCTATGTCTTGTACTGTGTGTCCTTGTCTGCCTTAAACGAATTTTATCGTAGAACCCGTAGTCACTGTGTTACCAATTATCATCCATTCTACTACCATGTGTAGCGTTTATCTAGCCGACTCGGAAAGATTTGTTTGTTTGAACGAACGGTTTCCGAAGATCCGATTCCGAAAAAAAAAAGATCCGAACTTCGTGCAGCTACCTGGAGCGCCGCCTGTGGGTGGAGCGCGAGCGGCTCCTCCTCCTGTCTCGGTCCCGGGAGCGGGAACGCTCCCTCTCTCTCCGCTTCCTCTCGCGATCTCTCGAAGCTGAGCGAGATCGGCGTCTCTCTACTGAAAGAAAGAGGGACATTTTTAATGTAGAGACTTACACACAATAATATAAACAAAAATAGGTACTGTAGACACTTGAAAAACACTAAATAACTTAAAAGACTGACAATGACAATAAACTACAAGTTTTCATACACTACCAACATTTCATGCATAATTAAACAATGTTGCCGAGCGAAGAACATGAAAGACAATAAAGACAAGCAAAAATACAATATATGCATGTTAACATGCCCTTCTGCTCATTAACACAACTGGGCTCTCCTAAAGCAGGGGACGGAGCAAATAAAAGAATAAACCAAGCAACATATTGTTAGTGATGAACACACGATTTATCAAAACCAGACAAATAATACACATATTTGATACCTTGATGTCATAAAATACACGTTGCAGAATAGAGTAAATAACACCACAGTATCAATATTGTGACGGATAACACAAATTAATAACCTTAATGTAACGTTTTAAAATACACAACAATAGTTACTTCAGCAAGCTGGCATCGCCATATAGGTTTTTAAAGTTTTAAATCCAGATATGTAACGCAGTAGAGCGTTCTAGATCCAATGCCCAATCTGGCAACACTGCTAGCACCGCGGTCGACAGACGCGCCGTGGGGCTCCTATGGGCCACTAAGGACCACCTTACCTCGGCGGGCCGGACTGCGGCTTCTGCTCCTCCCCATGGGGCCTGGACGGTGTGGATCGGGCCGAGAAACTGAGGAAAGAACAGTAATTTCAGCAGATTTAGGCGTGTTCGAGGACAAAACGCAGCAGCCGATGCTTAGTCCCCTGCTCTCCGGAAGATAACACCAGCGTTTCCGGTGATGAAACGGACGAGTGCGCCCCCTAGCGAGAGGGTGGTCCGTCGACAGGGGGGAACGTTTGACCGAATGAACCTGCGGTATGCAATTATAGCCAAGCAGAGCCATAATATGTTGTAGCCTATTATAAAACATCAGTCAGAATTCAACAGCTAATAAAAATATGGGGGGGGGGGTATTTACCAGTAGGTCTAGCTATAATAATTGCTACTGAACGAATATCTCTCTCATCTTTGCGTGATTCAGCTATAAGGTCTTCCAATAACTATTTCTTGTTATATAAATTATAGGCTAGACTAGAATATAATTTAACATGATGGATTTGAAATGGGAAAGTGTATTTCAATATTTTCAATATAGGAGGCCGCACCACCCATCACATAGTTACACGTTAGCATCACACCAACATACATCCATACATTTACATTTTACATTTACATTTAAGGCATTTAGCAGACGCTTTTATCCAAAGCGACTTAGGCCTACATCAGTTAATACAAACATTGACACACCGACGGCAGAGTCAACCATGCAAGGCGACAGCCAGCTCACCCGGAGCAGTTAGGGTTAAGTGCTCTACCTCCTGAGCTAAGCCGACCCCATACAGTCCTGCTCGCACCTTTGGACAATAAAGCCTATAACCTTGGAACTCTGACTGGACAACCCTGTGTTCTCAGTGACACCCCCATTCTCAAGCCAGCACATTCCCAAAACCTCCTCTTCAGGCTTATATACTCTTTATCTACTAATAGCCTATGTTGTGTGATTTTGAACTTTTTGTTGGATACGTCTGCTTTAAAGCATAGTGACAAAGTCTCATCTCATCTCATCTCATTTTCGACCGCTTATCCGGGGTCGGGTCGCGGGGGGAGCAGCTCAAGCAGGGGCCCCCGCCCAGACTTCCCTTTCCCGGGCCACATTGACCAGCTCTGACGGGGGGATCCCGAGGCGTTCCCAGGCCAGTGTTGAGATATACTGTGTAACTCGAAGAGTTCAATCTACTTCCCCGGGACCCCCTTGTCTCCTAATTGGGAGATTTTAACTGCAAACCGAGTAAATGTCTCAACCTGTATCAATACGTCACATGCCCAACTAGGAAAACAAGACTTTGGACATGTGCTATGGCCTAGTGTGCACTCACACTAGGCCATCTGGCTGTGGCCGTGGCCGTTTTAGCACCTAACCGTGCTCAAATCTGCCAGTGTGAGTGTGGCCAGTCTGGCCAGGCCGGGCCAATTTGGCCACTTGGGAGAGGTGTGCTGCTACGGCACGGGCCGCTACGGTACAGATGCTAATGAGCCGACACGCGCACACGCACGGCTACGCAACCTGAGCTGGATGACGTATAGTCAATGCGACGACCACGGACATAATATAGGCGACGAGACTTCTTTCCCATTAAACGGTAAACATCGCATCAAGCGGTTAAACTGTTGGTGTGTTCTCTGTGTTGTTAAAACTCTGACTGGAGGCAGACTTTATTATGGTCCATGCAGCGGACGCTTGGTGATGACGTGTTACGACGTGATGACGTATGTACAAGAGCCTTCCGTGACCAGGCCACAGCTGCGACGGCCAACGGCCACAGCCAGATGGCCTAGTGTGAGTGCAGGCCAGAGAACAATGGGGCCATTTGAGCACGGTTAGGTGTGAAAACGGCCACACGGCCACGGCCAGATGGCCTAGTGTGAGTGCACTCACAGGAACTTTGGCTTTGACTCCCTCAAGAACATGAACCACGACAAGGAGGAGAAAGGGATCGTTGCCGGGCAGCGCTTAGGGCTAGGCACCTCCGCCTCCGTCGGTGGTCCCTCAGCGGGGCTCAAGCGGGAGACATTCGCCGCCAACAATCCCTTTCTCCTCCATGTCGTGGTTCATGTTCTTGAGGGAGTCAAAGCCAAAGTTCCTTCCCCCCAATTTATTCTCAACCTTGGCTGAGATAACCCCCAATACGAGTCTCGTTGTAGAAATACCAGAGATGAGAGTCCGACGTGTTATGCGCCATAACACCAAAAGCAGAACGGTTATCCAAATAACAAGGAAGTGTACAACACTTGCGTTAAAGTCCTGGAGCTCTATAGGCCTATCTAAATAATATCATATAATCATAGATATCTATATCATATAATAGCCTACATATTATCACGGCCAAAAGCTGTGTGCGCCTCCAGACGATATTATGAATCACAAACGACTTTGTCGGGTTCTGCGACGTCTCTGGTTCTTCCACTTTCACATCAACCTGAAGTCGACTGAACCGCACGCTGCCGGCTGCCCGCTGCCGGGCGATGGTGCCTCGCGGCAACCGGCGGCATGTCGCAGTTCATGTACTTCAGCGAGTCAAAGCCAAAGTTCCTTTCCCCCAATTCCTTCTCAACCAGGGCTGTAGTGGAGGGTAAACGTACGTAAACGCTGTTTACGCACCTCTGGAATTTAGGAAATAGCATTTACGCACCTCTAAATAGCGTTTACGCACCTCTAAGAGGCGTTTACGCACCTCAAAGTTCCCTGTGCCTTGTATTCTGCCGTTGGAATAATCGGAAATACATTTAGTAGAATTTAAAAACACCTAAGACAAAGTTTCATATTGTTGAACAAATAAACACTGCAATCTGAATCATTTTCATCTGCGCTGTAGGCCTATGGTCTGTGACCCTCCAATCAGTGCCTTGCGGCTGCGGCGGCGACACCAATCAGGATCCAGGAAAATATGTAAACTGGAAGTATGTAAACACATGGCCCTACGCGTTGTGGATTATCATGCCTGCCTACCTGTCATTAATTAGCCATGGATATCAGGCGATTTTTTAAGAGACCTTCGAGTGCTCCCACTCCAACAGATGCCCGAAAAAGGCCTCAAGTGCAAAGTAAGACTGAAGATGATCAATTCACATGAGTTGTTTTTGTGACTTATAAATACATTTTACTTGACAAACTATTAAATGACTACGAGCATTCAGATTGGCCAATGCGTAGTCATGCTATCCGTGTACTGCCCATGTCAAAATAAGCGAAAGTCAGTCAGAGTTTTACTATCCATATCAAACTTCGGTTTTGGCGTATCAACTTCGCTATAGCTCGGTCGCTATGTTAATGCCTCAATTTGGAGATGCAAGGTTGGCGGTTCAGCCGTGGACTCCGCGGCTGAACCGTGGATCGGGCGGGTGACGCGTCAACAAAAATATATTTTAATTAAATTCGGGCAGTTGGCGGTTAAACCAATAAAAAATATATATATTTATAAATATTTTTACTTATATATTATAAATATATTTTTTTTTTTTTCATTTTATTATTATTTATTTTCTTTAAAGTTATTTCCCCAGCAAACTGGCCTGTTCCCCTAGGAACCGTAAGGGGAATCCAAGTTGAAACAACTTGCCCAAAGGTTCAGACTTCTTGAAGGCTATAGGGATTTTAAGGATAACTCAAGCATCATTCCAGAAAACCTAGCACCACTCCTGAATATCGACCATCTCATTCCAGTTAGCACTGCTGAGTGTGAGAGGGGGTTCAGCTTAATGAACATCATAGTGTGCCCCCTGAGATGCAGTCTGCACATGGTCACAGTGTTGTCCTTGATGTTTATTCAATTGAATGGCCCACCACTCACAAAGTTCAATCCAACACGTATGAAGTCCTGGCTGGTGAAGCACAGGTGAGCCATGAACCCCAGAACACCCCCCTGCAAGGCAGGACCTGACGTGGAGGACAGGGAGGCCCTCTGGGCACTACTGCGAAAAGCATGCATACTAATACACACACATACACACATGCCATAGATAGATAGTTCTTAATCTACACATATTTTTCTTTACTGTTGAAATTTGAATAACTTGAATAAACTACATACACATTCATTGACTGTCATTGATTGATTTAATATGACTTTAATTGATAACATAATGGAATATAGCCAGGCTAGCCTTACAGAGTCGCAAGACTTTGCGTTGCGTTGCGTTGTGTCGAGGTCGGTCTGATCACAAAATTCATAGTTTACCCACCTCTAATTTGACCACTACAGCCCTGTTCTCAACCATGGCTCAGATAACCCCCACAACAGTCTCGTTGTGGAAATACAAGACACGTCAAAGAACCGACAAGAAACACTTGCGTTACAGTGTCTACTTCACATTGATGTGGACGTTGAAGAACCAGGAACGTCGGAGAACCCAACGCGGTCGTTTGAGATTCATAATATCGGCTCACACAGCTTTTGGACGTGAGAATATATATTATATGATATAGATATCTGTGTAGGCTATATGATAATATCTAGATATAGAGTGTGTTCTAGAATATTTACAGAACACGGCTAAAGGCTGTGTGCGCCTCGCCATTGCGATACATCCACTGTAAACAGAGCGCATGGTACCGTGGCTGCAAGCTGCTCAGGGCCACACCCCCACCCTCCTCCTTGACCCGCCTCGCTCCTCCTCATTTGCATTATAGCTACAGACACCAAAACAGCGCATTTGGGGGAAGCTCAATGTGCGACTGGCTCGGAGTGGCTGTAACTCTGCACCACGGCTGAATTTCGGGAACGTCTTTGAATACTGTGTTAGTTGCCCACTAATACCTACATTAAAGAATACATCAAATAGCATGTCATGGGACCTTTAAGTTAGGAAACCTCCTTCTGTAATATCAAAACTCCTAAATGCCTTCCTATCTCAAGATAGGATAGGATTTCAGAGTTAGGAAGTTTCTGTAATGAGGCCCCAGCACCCAGGGCCGACGGACTGCGGGGGAAAGTGAGGCAGTCGTGGGGGGGCCCAAGGCAGAGGGGGGGCCCTTGGCAATTAAAAAATAAATAATAATAATAATAATAATTTGAATTATCCACCAGCCCAACCCCCCCCCCCCTCCCCCCCCCCCGTCAACAATTGTTCTCTACTCCCCCCCCCCCCCCTCGTCAACAATTGTTCTCTACTCCCCCCCCCCCCCTCGTCAACAATTGTTCTCTACTCCCCCCCCCCCCGTCAACAATTGTTCTCTACTCCCCCCCCCCCCCCCTCGTCAACAATTGTTCTCTACTCCCCCCCCCCCCCTCGTCAACAATTGTTCTCTACTCCCCCTTTTATACTTTCATGTTTAAACAATATTTTCGAGTTATTGATTCATTTTATTTGCAGGTCACAGTGACAGTTTTTTAGGTAGAATAATCTAAAATGTGTTCAACCTTTGGAATAATGGGTGGGATGATGATCTAGAAGCCCTACTGTGCTATGTCGCAGGTATGTCACTGACATTCCTACATGGGTATGGGCGGAACTAATCGGTTGACAGAAGAGAGGTAGCCTAATCGTCGTGAGCGGAGATAAGGGAAAGTGAGGTGGAATGGAGGAGGAGTTTCCTCGTTGTTCTTGAGGCTTAGGGATGTCTTTTCAGAAGCAACCTTGAGCAGCCTCATACACATGCCTGGAAACTCCGGAACAGAGGTAAGACCGCTTCCACACCGACATGTATCCTGCTGCCCCAAAATCTGTAGGCCTACACGTTTTGGGAATAGTTATGTGACACAATGTAGGTACTGGTGGATTTAAGTTTAATATTGGTTAAATCTTGCCCTGTTTTTGGAGAAGAAAAGCCTTAACAACGCAGTAACTGTGCAGTTTTCGTCATGTAGAGGTCTATGTACCGATTTTTTATGTAATCTTAATTAATGTCCTTCTGTCAGGGTGTGTGTGTGTTTCCCTGTAGTTTCCCTCCTGTGTTGATTACTGTTCCCTCCCCTAATGTGTCTCAGCTGTTCCTCGTTGTGTTTGTTATTTAAGCCCTCGTCTTTCCTTTGTTTCTTGTGCTGTCATTGTGGTTTGCTGTGGTTAGTAGTCCTGCGTGTTCCGTGTTCCCTGTCGTCTCCCGAGTTCCTTGTTCCCTCTCGAGTTCCCTGTTGTCTCCCGAGTTCCCTGATTCCTGTGCCTTAAGGTACGGCCACACCAAACGCGTTACCTGCGTACCACGCGTATAAAATCGGCAATTTTTCCATAGGGAAGCATTGGTTTACGCGCGTATGAGGTGCGTACACGCGTATCATGCGTACCAAGCAACATTTTACTCGCGTTAGGGGCGTATGAGGTGCGTATATATACGCGCGTACATATACGCGCGTACGCGAGGAGTTCAAAAAATTGAACTTTTTACGCTCATACGCGCCGCAATAGCCAATCAGCGTTGAGCTTGATCCTTCCTCGGACTCCTAAATCCAGCGCAGCCACAGGCTGGGGGGGGGGGGAGTTTTGGGCGGTCTCATCTACGCGCGTATCTGACCATTTTTGACACAAAATGGTCAAGCAACATTTTAGCTGCGTTACGCGCGTACATGGTACGCGAGGTACGCGCTTGGTGTGTTCGCACCTTTAGCGTTTAGGCAAGAATAAAGTGCAGTTTTCCTTTATACCGTCTGCGTTTGGGTCCTACCTGCCTGCCTGCACCCGCAATTCCTTAACAGAATGACAGCACCAACAATGGACCCAGCGGACGATCAGGTTAGCCGTGAGTGGGAGGATTTATTTATTATGAAGGCAATGGATTTTTGGGAGGGTTTGGGGTACCACCCAGTTCCTCCTGGCACTCCAGCTCCCGCACGGACTCCGGTCCCCGAGCCCTGTCCGGTTCCTGAGCCCACTCCTAGCCTTCCAGAGGGGGACCGGCCTCTTCGCCTGCTTGAGGTGGTCCGCCCTCCGCTCCTGCCTGAGGGGGCCCGCCCCCTGCTCCTTCCAGAGGGGGACCGGCCTCTGCTCCTGCCGGAGGGGGTCCGCCCTCCAGACCGTCCAGGGGAGGCACGCCCTCCGCTCCTGCCTGTGGGGGCCCTCCTTCCCGAGGGGGGTTCCCCTTCAAGGCCTTCCACCAGAGGGGACCCGCCCTCTACCTGGCCTTCCACCAGAGGGGACCCGCCCTCTGCCTGGCCTTCCACCAGAGGGGGTCCGCCCTCTACCTGGCCTTCCACCAGAGGGGACCCGCCCTCTGCCTGGCCTTCCTCCAGAGGGGACCCGCCCTCTACCTGGCCTGCCTCCTGAGGGGACCCGCCCTCTACCTGGCCTTCCTCCTGAGGGGACCCGCCCTCTACCTGGCCTGCCTCCTGAGGGGACCCGCCCTCTACCTGGCCTGCCTCCTGAGGGGACCCGCCCTCTACCTGGCCTTCCTCCTGAGGGGACCCGCCCTCTACATGGCCTTCCTCCAGAGGGGACCCGCCCTCTACCTCGCCTTCCTCTTGAGGGGACCCGCCCCCTACCTCGCCTTCGCCGGCCTCCTGAAGGGTTCCGCCTTCACCGCTGCCGGCCTTCTGAGGGGGTTCTTTGCCACTGCAGGTCTCCTGAGGGACTGAGCCCTCATCGTCCTTGCCGCCGGCCTCCTGAAGGGTTCCGCCTTCACTCTGCCTCTGCTTGCCCCCCAGGCCGTCCGCCTGAGGCTCCCTGCCATGCCCTGGGGCAGTTTTCTGGCCGCCCGCCTGACGTCCCTCGGCTCTGCCGTAGTCCATTTTTTTCTCCTGGCGCCCCTCCACCCACCCGTTTTGGGTTTGACTTTCGTTGTTTTTTTGCTTGTCGTGGGTCGCCTGGGAGTCGACCCTTAAGGGGGGGGTACTGTCAGGGTGTGTGTGTGTTTCCCTGTAGTTTCCCTCCTGTGTTGATTACTGTTCCCTCCCCTAATGTGTCTCAGCTGTTCCTCGTTGTGTTTGTTATTTAAGCCCTCATCTTTCCTTTGTTCCTTGTGCTGTCATTGTGGTTTGCTGTGGTTAGTTGTGGTTGTTAGTCCTGCGTGTTCCGTGTTCCCTGTCGTCTCCCGAGTTCCTTGTTCCCTCTCGAGTTCGCTGTTGTCTCCCGAGTTCCCTGATTCCTGTGCCTTAGCGTTTAGGCAAGAATAAAGTGCCGTTTTCCTTTATACCGTCTGCGTTTGGGTCCTACCTGCCTTCTCCAAAGTTTCTAAACAAAATATACAAATAAACAAACCAATGGGAAAGAAACTAAGAAATTGAAAAGAAAAAAAATCTTAACGTCCAAAACATTGTGAAATTTAAAGACTGCTTAATATTCAGAGCACATCCTAACCATTTTGAACTGCTGGATTTCCGTCGATTGTTATATGATATTTGTTTTCCCAGGACTCTCCAAGAAAGACCGGCTGCTCCCTCCGTTACACCGGACCGCCCTGCTCTGCACTGACCGTAAGTCCTCACTGCGATTTCTGAACCGCCATGTTAGAAAACAAGCGCCCTGCATCGGTCAAAACACGTCCCTAAATAACGTCCGGTGTTACACCGAATTCTGCGACCCGTCGAAATATGTGACCACAGAGGGCGCTGTTGCACATTTTCTGCAACATGCACGAGTTTGAAGCTAGACTCGGAATGGGTACATTCGTTTTGTGTCACCGGGCAATACTTTCTTTCTTGAAAGCGTCTTACTGACTGTAGCGTCTGGGGAAAGAAGCAACGGTGATTGATCGTACTAAACACCTTATCCATACTATGGGTCTGTGAAATGCTAATGAAATCAAATGTATTTATTAAGCACATTTAATACGGTGTGCAATTATTTATTTATGTTTTTGTTAGGCCTATAATGTCCACCGTTTTTATTTGTATGCCCACCGTTATTATTATTTTTTACTGCCGTTTATGAAATAAATATGAACTAATGCCACAATTATTCATGTCTGCGATCATCACAGACCAATCTAGCGCACCGTCGAATTCTGCGCCCACACTGTAAATGCAGGGGAAATGAGGCAAACCCCAGCCAAATGTTTTCAGGTCATTTGTCGTCCTCATATCTGTATGTACACACATTTATTCATGTCTGCGATCATCACAGAGTCCACAAGCAGCAGGTCGCAATCCACGATGGGTCACAATTCATGACAGCAGACCGTCGAAATCTGCGACCACAATGTAAATGCGGGGGAAATTAGTCAAACCCCAACCAAATGTTTTCAGGTCATTTGTCGTCCTCATATCTGTATTTGGACACAATTATTAATGTCTGCGATCATCAGAGTCCACAAGCAGCAGGTCGCAATCCACGATGGGTCACAATTCATGACAGCAGACCGTCGAAATCTGCGACCACACTGTAAATGCGGGGAAAATGAGTTAAACCCCAACCAAATGTTTTCAGGTCATTTGTCGTCCTCATATCTGTATGTGCACACAATTATTCATGTCTGCGATCATCACAGAGTCCACAAGCAGCAGGTCGCAATCCACGATGGGTCTAACCTACCTGCTTCATCATGTAAACAAGTATGACGTTGGATGTGTCTGATTGGATCAAATTTGAATTTCGTGACATATAAGCAGATTGACAACCGTTATCAGAAAGTTAACCACCACAACGTAAATACAGATATGAGGACGACAAATGACTTAAAACATTTGGTTGGGGTTTAACTCATTTCCCCCGCATTTACAGTGGGGTCGCAGATTTCGACGGTCTGCTGTCATGAATTGTGACCCATCGTGGATTGCGACCTGCTGCTTGTGGACTCTGTGATGATCGCAGACATGAATAAGTGTGTGTACATACAGATATGAGGACGACAAATGACCTGAAAACATTTGGTTGGGGTTTGCCTCATTTTCCCTGCATTTACAGTGTGGGCGCAGAATTCGACGGTGCGCTAGATTGATTGTGGCATCGTTGATTGCGACCTGCGTTGCTTGTGGACTCTGTGATGATCGGCTCGCAGACATGAATAATTGTGGCATTAGTTCATATTTATTTCATAAACGGCAGTAAAAAATAATAATAACGGTGGGCATACAAATAAAAACGGTGGGCATTATAACAAAAACATAAATAAATAATTGCACACCGTATTAAATGTGCTTAATAAATACATTTGATTTCATTAGCATTTCACAGACCCATAGTATGGATAAGGTGTTTAGTACGGTCAATCACCGTTGCTTCTTTCCCCCATAAGACGCTAAGTAAGACGCTTTCAAGAAAGAAAGTATTGCCCGGTGTCACAAAACGAATGTACCCATTCCGAGTCTAGCTTCAAACTCGTGCATGTTGCAGAAAATGTGCAACAGCGCCCTCTGGGGTCACATATTTCGACGGGTCGCAGAATTCGGTGTAACACCGGCGCCCAGAGTCCTAAATCCCTGAGCGGTTTTGCCACATTTCTGTAAAATCGATATTCTCTTAGTTTGGGAGTTAGGTATTTAGGCAAATCACTTGAAATGTGAAATGTTTGAATTTCCAAAGAGGTTAACGCGAATACGTTTGCGTTCACAAATGTTATGAATTCAATGATGTTTACATTACTTGTAGACACCTACAAATATCTAGGCACAGTATTTGATAACCAGCTTAAATTTCATACAAATACTGAGGTAATTGTTAAAAAGGGACAACAAAGAGTTCACCTGTTGAGAATGCTGAACTCTTTCAGTGTCTCTAAAGTTATTTTGAGAATTTCTTACCAATCTTTCATTGAGTCTTTTAACTTTTTCATTTATATGCTGGACTAAAAGTCTGTCAGTGAAGGACATGAATAGTTTAAATAAAATTGTGAAGATCTGCTCTAAGATCACTGGCATCCAGCTCAAGAGCATAAGTTCATTGTGGAACAAACAAGCAGTCCAGAAAGCTAAATGCATTATCAGTCAGCCTGACCATGTCCTCAGTAAAGAATTTAAACTAATGCCTTCAGGGCGGCGCTACTGTTCAATCAGGGCAAGAACAATGAGGAACTCCCACTCTTTTATCCCTGCAACCATCAGGTTACTAAATGATAAGTCAGGAGGAGGTGGAGAGCACACCAGTGTTGCTGGGTGTTTCCGGGGGCAGGGTGGTCGTTACTCAGTGTTGTATAGTAGCGAAGTAGAAATACTTCGTTACTGTACTTAAGTAGTTTTTTTGGATATTTGTACTTTACTTTACTACTTATATTTCTCTGTACTTTTACTTTTACTTCGCTACGTTTTGCGAAGAAAACGGATACTTTTACTCCACTACATTTCCCTTGAAACCTTCGTTACTCGTTACAAAATCAACTCCTCTTTAGAAAAAAAAAAAAAGAATCATGAGAGATATGAGAATAACGTCGGGGACTGTGGTAGAACACAGACTGCGAGCCTGTTTGGCGAATCAGCTGTCCCAGCGCACGTTCGCAAAGCCCCCTTGCTTAGTTACTGTTGCTACGTCGATCAAAACTCCTACGACTGTCAACACACAAATGCATGGCTAGGACGAGGGCAAGGGCTACCAAAATTCTACTATTTGTATCAGGCTGGTTTGTTCATGCAGTATTACAACACTATCTTATACACTTCAATACGCTGTATATGTGCCATTTTTGCTACAAAGCTAATTTAAATACCCTTTTTGGGCAGGGACTTAAGTTTTCCGAAAATCCGCGATCCTGGATGACACCAAAATCAATATTAAGTAACGTGTACCAGCGCTTGCGGGATAATAGGTCGGGCTACGATATTCGGGCACAACATTTTAAACTAGTAAGGTTCTTTCACCGCTGGGTAATATTTGTATATAATATTTCAAGCTAGCTAATAACCTATAAAGATTATTTATTCTTATTCCATCTCTGGCGAGGTATCTATCTAGCCAGTTAGTGCTAAGGCATGATTGGACGAGGGCAGTTATACGGAGGAGTTTCGATAACGGTTACTTGTACTTTTACTTTCAGTACTTAAGTACATTTAATATCAGAAAAGTACTTTTGATACTTAAGTACAGTAAAGATCAGGGGCCGTATTCACAAAGGATCTTAGGGCTAAAAGTAGGTCCTAACTGGCGAATTTAGGAGTAACTCCTAAAAATAATGGGCGTGTCACTCTTAAATTTAGGACTCCTAACTTTTTTCACTAAGAGCAATTCACAAAGTATTTTAGGACTAAAAGTAGCACCTAAGTCTAGGAGAGCTTAAAAGTCCTCAAGAGGACTCCTAACTCAGTAAGACCTATTCACAAAGAATCTTAAAATGCCTGCGAGACGAAATGTTAGGGTATTCAACTTATTGTGGAGTTAATGCGCGATGCAATAACATCCCCGACTAACAGGAATAATCCGATTAGTCCCGAAATAAAATGTTATAAAAATTATAAATTATAAAAAAATATATATAACTTTTAAAAAATGTAAATAATTGCGCCATCAAAAGACGAGGACGTGTTCGTCAATAGGAAGAAAGTGCATTCCATCAACACGCAGGTTGTTTTTGATGCAAATTTTAACATAGCCTACTGGATGTTGTTGCAAAGTGGCCTGGATCTTCAGCTACCCATGATTCGCGCATTTTAATGGTGA
Source organism: Gadus macrocephalus (assembly GCF_031168955.1). Taxonomy (NCBI): domain Eukaryota; kingdom Metazoa; phylum Chordata; class Actinopteri; order Gadiformes; family Gadidae; genus Gadus; species Gadus macrocephalus. The sequence continues at coordinate 1,390,550 of NC_082392.1, read as the reverse complement.
GCGGTCTGAGGCAGCTTTTTGAGATGTACCAGTTGGGTGTCACTTGCTGGGTGACAGTGACTAATATCCATGCAAGACGTGGCTCTAGACACCCTACCTCAATCCACAACCGGGAGCACAGTTAAAGTGTAACATGTAAGTTATTACGCAGATTACGCTCAGTCCTATGCGTAAAACACATCGTATTGGCTCTTTGCGAGCACACAAACATACACGAAATGTTGTGGAGAGAGGAATTGGGCAGATGAAACGTCGGTTGCATGTCCTCCACGGCGAAATACGCCTCACCCCAGAGAGGGCAAGCACAGTAATCACTGTGTGTGCCATTCTACACAACCTCTGCAAGCGGAGGAACATTCCACAGCCAGACGATGATGATGATGATGATGATGATGATGATGGCGATCAACATTACAAGGAATTTGGCCGTGTGGAACCGAGTGGACAGGCATTTAGGGATCACTTTGAAAACACATTTTAGGTAAACACCTTGGCACAAATCAGTCAACACTTGGGTAGTTCGTAACATTTATTTTCTTTTAGATTTTACGTATTTTTATTGTTTGCTTTCTCTCTCTCTTGAACGTGCAGGCTACAACGTCATTATCGTGGTCTGCACAAAATTGTCATCATGCGTGTATTCTGCTAACTGCACTATAACTACTTAATAGGAATTCATTTCTAGCCTAGGCTATTTCCTTGTTTTTCGGTGATTCAGTGGGCTCGTCTGAACAACCAATCACCGAACTGACCGCTTCTAAACTCGTGCACGAGAATTGACGTAATCCATAGCAACGGCGCGTCACTCTTAGTTCACTCTTTGTGATTTATCCTTAGTAAGAGTAGGTCTCAGCGGCTTTGTGAATAACTTTTAAGAAAAAACTCCTACGTAAAATGTTTTCGCGCGAGTTAGGAGCACTCCTAGCGGTAAGATAAAATGCTTTGTGAATACGGCCCCTGATACTTTAATACTTTTACTTAAGTACTATTCTAAAAGGTGACTTTTACTTAAGTAATTTTCCAGTAAGGTATCTGTACTTTTACTTAAGCATGGCTTTTGAGTACTTTATACACTACTGTCAGGTTGAAATGAATTGTGAGTTAAATGTGTGTGTTGGACTGCATTTGATATATGTTTTTGTCTGCCTCCTATTGCTATTTATTGTATTTATTAAGTAATTTATTATGTGAGACTGGACACTGTGAACGAAATTGCCCATCTTTGGGATAAATAAAGTTTTTCTAATCTAATCTAATTTCCACATGCAAAAAATTCAATGGCTTTTAAAACTCGAATTATTCGCAGCGATTTGTTCCACAGTTTTGACCCCCTCTCCCCCCCCCCCCCCCCCCTGTCCCCTCCCAGCAGGAACTCACGCCCTTAATGGCCAGCAATGTCGAAGCACCACCCGTGGAGAAGACTGCCCCGCCCAGGGGGGGCGTGGCCAAGGGGGCGCCGTGTTGGAGCGGCGCCCTGAAGAAGATGAGCCCGCGCGTCATCGCGGTGGTCACCTGCTTCACCGGGGACATGAACGCCTTCGCCAAGTGGATGGAAAGTAAGGCGACGCGCGTCAGGGAAAGGGGTGGGGGGGGGGGGGTGTCTCACTTGGATCGGGGGGGCTGCACATGTGCGTTACTGGCAGGAGAGAGGGGCGGGCCTCCGAGTAGGCCTCAGGTGGCGATGTGAGGGTCAGGTGTTCATGGTATTTTTGTGTTCAACAGGCACATTCATTACATGTTTGGGATCTTGCTGTGTCACCGACACTCACACCCACATTTCTGCTCCCCCTCGCTGTAGTTGTCGTTCTTCTTGTCGTTTTCTTGCGCTCAAGGTAAAGAAAAAAGAAAAACTAAAGTGCGCTGGGACCAGATGAACTCCTAAATTAATTCTTGACTGTCTTTTCTCTTCTCACTGGTGCCTCCCCCTCCTTCCCCCCCTTCCTTCCCTCCCCTCCTCCCCTCTCCCCTCCTCTCCTTCCATTCCCTCCTCCACCCTTCCCCTCCTTCCCCTCCTCCCCTCTCCCCTCCCCTCCTTCCCTTCCCTCCTCCCTCCCCCCCTCCCTCTCCCCCCCTCCCTCTCCCCCCTCCCCCCCACAGAGCAGTTCATCCTGCTGCAGCTGCTGGATTGGATCCTGCGTGGCGCCGCCCAGGTCATGTTCGTGAACAACCCCCTGAGCGGCCTCATCATCTTCGGGGGCCTGATCCTGCAGAGCCGCTGGTTGGCCCTCAACGGCTTCGTGGGCACGCTGTTCGCCACGCTGTCGGCCCTGCTGCTGCGGCAGAGCAGGTAGGAGGCCGCCCCCTCACGCACCCTGCACCTGGGCCCCTCTGAAGGTCTCTAGATGACGTATCCTGGGCCCCTCTGAAGGCCTCAGGATGACGTATCCTGGGTCCTTCTGAAGGTCTCTAGATGACGTATCCTGTGTCCTTCTGAAGGTCTCTAGATGACGTATCCTGGGTCCTTCTGAAGGTCTCTAGATGACGTATCCTGGGTCCTTCTGAGGGTCTCTAGATGTTGCATCCTGGGTCCTTCTGAAGGCCTCTGGATGACGTATCCTGGGTCCTTCTGAAGGTCTCTAGATGCTGCATCCTGGGTCCTTCTGAAGGCCTCTGGATGACGTATCCGGGGCCTTTCTGAGGTCTTTGGATTTGCTATCCTGCTCTGCGGCTTTCTGCATTTGCATTTCAGGATTCTGCTCCAACGCTTGCAGCGCATTCCACGTACGACTTGTTATCGGAGAGATAAATCACACTTCACGCTCTGCCTCATCAAATAGCCGTCAAAACATGTCACAGACGCATGAATCATACACGGATGTTAGATCAAACGACGATTGCAGATGAACCTTGTTAACACAGATTCTTCGTTGAACGTCGTTAACGCTCTCTCACTGTTGACGATGCTGTACAACATTGACTGACATTCACCCATTCATGCACACGTTCACACACCGACGGCGGTCTCAACCATGCATGGCGACCACCAGCTCGTTAGGAGTCGTTGGGGTGAGGTGTCTTGCTCAGGGACACCTCGACACTCAGGGATCAAACTAGCAACCTTCCGGTTACCAGTCAACGCGCTCTACCTCCTGAGCCCCATGCAGCCCCCCTCGTTAACCTTTCTCTCCGTCTACGATAAACCTCGTTAACCTCATTAACGCTGACTCTCCGTTGAACCTCGTTAAGCTCGTTAACGCCGGCCCTCCGTTGAACGTCGTTAACCTCGTTCACCTCTCTCTCCGTTGTCTGCAGGGGGGCGATCGCCGCTGGGCTCTACGGCTACAACGGCATCCTGGTGGGACTGCTGATGGCGGTGTTCTCGGCGGCGGGAGACTGGTACTGGTGGCTGCTGCTGGCCAACGCCTTCATGTCCTCGATGTGGTGAGGGCCCCTTCTGAGTGTGTGTGTGTGTGTTAGAGAGCGCAACGGGCCGCATTTTATCTGTCCGAGCCCGGCCCGCGTCCGACAGAGAAGTAACCGAGGCCCGACCCGAGCCTGACACAGTCTATTTTTTCTCACACTAATGACACGTTTTTGTGCATGAAAGCACGCCTTTATTAAACAACTGCAAGGCATTTGGAAATGTTAACAGATGAACGCGACGAGCGCTTAATGCGCAGAATCATAACCAATTGAAATTCACATTGCCAGCAAAGGCCACGATAACGATAAATTTCACACATTCAAACAGGAGGTTCAGAGTTTCTATAGGACAGGTAGGGAATTGAAATTAACGAGCTTCCCCAGAGCAGTAAAATTACCCGGCCACCATTTCTAAATATTTGTCCAAACCCGTCGGGTACGGGTTGCGCTCTGGTGTGTGTGTGTGTGTGTGTGTGTGTGTGTGTGTGTGTGTGTGTGTGTGTGTGTGTGTGTGTGTGTGTGTGTGTGTGTGTGTGTGTGTGTGTGTGTGTGTGTGTGTGTGTGTGTGTGTGTGTGTGTGTGTGTGTGTGTGTGTGTGTGTGTGTGTGTGTGTGTGGCGCGTTGGCCCGTTAAGGACGTGGATACCAACGTGGGCCCTCCTCCCTCAGCCCTGTGGTCTCCAGCGCCCTGGCGTCCATCAACAGCCGCTGGGACCTGCCCGTCTTCACGCTGCCCTTCAACATCCTGGTGTGTGTCCACATGGTCGCCACGGGACACTACAACAACTACTTCCCCCAGGTCCTGATCCAGCCGCGCAGCGAGCTGCCCAACATCACCTGGGAGGAGCTGGACCTGGCCAAGGTCAGTGGCACCTCCGGGTCTCTGTCCATCCTGCCGTGTTTCTCTGACTCTCCCCCTGTGTCTCTCCCTGGGTCTCTCTAGGTCTCTGTCTCTCCCTGGGTCTCTCTAGGTCTCTGTCTCTCCCTGGGTCTCTCTAAGTCTCTCTGTCTCTCCCTGGGTCTCTCTAGGTCTCTCTGTCTCTCTAGGTCTTTCTGTCTCTCCCTGGGTCTCTCTGTCTCTCCCTGGGTCTCTCTGTCTCTCCCTGGGTCTCTCTAGGTCTCTCTGTCTCTCCCTGTGTCTCTCTAGGTCTCGCTGTCTCTCCCTGGGTCTCTCTATCTCTCCCTGTATCTCTCTCGGTGTCTCTCGCTCTCTGTCTCCCTCCGTCTCTTCCTGTCTCTCTGTGTCTCTTGCTCTCTGTCTCTCTATCTCTCCCTGTATCTCTCTCGGTGTCTCTCGCTCACTCCATCGGTGTAATTGGAGACTTGTAACGAGTGGGAGCAAGAAAAGAGCAGAGAAAAGCACGATTTTGAAAATAAGCCACTCCTTTCAAAGGTTTGGAGCAGAGATTATCACAGAGCCTTTCACTCACAGACGGCTGACAGCTGTAGCACTGTTTAAGGAACCACCATGCATCGCTTGAACCTTTATCTTTGGAGGTGCAAGAGAGGACATTCCAGTCAGGACATTCCAAGGCTACTTCAAAGAAATGTTGATGTGATTTAGTGAAGGTCACTGTAGAGACAGACGGAGATCTTAAACCGACAACCTCTTTATCCATGTATGGCTTACAGTACACTTCCGAAGAACCAGTTTAAGGTTTTCTATGGATACAGGGTGATGTGTTCAAAAGTGAAAACCAATACGGTGACACACTGTGTGTGTGTGTGTGTGTGTGTGTGTGTGTGTGTGTGTGTGTGTGTGTGTGTGTGTGTGTGTGTGTGTGTGTGTGTGTGTGTGTGTGTGTGTGTGTGTGTGTGTGTGTGTGTGCAGCTGTTCAGGTCGGTCCCGGTCGGCGTGGGCCAGGTCTACGGGTGTGACAACCCCTGGACCGGGGGGATGTTCATCCTCTCGCTGTTCCTCTCCTCCCCCATCACGTGTGTCCATGGTGTCCTGGGGTCGGCCATCGGCATGGCAACAGGTACGAGTCTCAGCCCATAGCCTTCTCCTTCAGTGTTCAGTATCACGTGTTTACCTAAAGAACACCAACATTCACTAGCATTCAGGATATTCGTAAAAAATGGGCTGGGCAAGTTAACGCGTTAATTACGCGTCAACGCAGTCCTGTTTTAACACGATTAATACAAATTGACGCATTAACGGAGATCCTTTTTTTTTTCTTTCTATGCCTTTAAAGGTTTTGCGCACAGAATGTCAACATATCAGAAATCCTTTTTGTTTTTAGTTCCACTTACTTTACATTCAATTACACTTGCAGTTAGTGACTGCCTGATTACGATTCCCAAATCTGTGGCGCTACATAGTTGAATTTAACTACACTTGTAGTAACTGTTGGTTTACAATTGTACCAATTAACTGCCTGTTTACAATTCCCAAATCTATGGTATTTCATATTCAACCCACACTGAGTGAGTCAATAAAACTCCCTCAAGATCACTTGGCCTAGTTTTTGCTCATTAAATATATTTGGTACGAATGATAATGTGTCCTTCCATTTGACAATCTCATTTAACTGGAGTGTAATTGGAGTGTATTTAAAATATAATTGTAATAGTGTGATTAATCGCGAGTTAACTCGCCATACTATGCGATTAATCGCAATGAAAACTCTTAATTGTTGCCCAGCCCTAGTATAAAGAAGATGTGTTGTTGCTGTATGCAGGTCTGGCCCTGGCGGCGCCGTTTGGAGACATCTACTTCGGCCTGTGGGGCTACAACAGCGTGCTGGCCTGCATCGCGATAGGGGGAATGTTCTACGCACTCACCTGGCAGGTGCACCTGCTGGCTCTCACCTGTGGTAGGTAGCACTCAGAATTCAAACTGACATTCAGGGCATTTAGCAGACGCTTTTATCCAAAGCGACTTACAATAAGAAATGACAATATATCTCTGTCGGTAAAGTAAGGATGTTCATAGAACCAAGTGCCAAACACTAACTATCACTAGGTTAACCCATTCCCCGTAAACAACAAAGATGGCTAGGATAAGATGCTACAAAATGCTTTCTACTATTTTTAAGTGCAAGGACGTAGAACATACAATAAGGGCGCAGGGGGGGGTGGGGAGTTGGGGGGTAAGGTAGGAGGCTATCCAGACTCCAGGTGAGCTCTGAACGAGTGAGACATGAGTCTTTTGCAAAAGCCGGTGAGCGACATTGCGGTCCTGACGTCGGCAGGGAGCTGGTTCCACCATCACAGACTCTTTCAAACCTCCCACAACAGCCCCCCCCCCCCCCCCCCCCCTCCAAACCCGCCTCTCTAGCCGCTCTGCGCTCGACACAACCAATGACCTCCTGTGCCTCCGCTCTGTCCCACTCCAGGTTTCTTCTGCGCTTACCTCGGCTCCGCCATCGCCAACATCATGTCCAATGTGAGTAGCGACTGACTCAGGTCTCCGCCGTGCTCACATTTACACTTGCATTTACATTTTACGTTTAGGGGATTTAGCAGACGCTTGTATCCAAAGCCACATACAACCAGTCATTCACACATGCACACACCGACGGCGGAGTCGACCACGCAGTGCGACAGCCAGCTCGTCAGGCACAGTCATGGGCGAGGCATCTCGCTCACGGACTCCTCAACCCTCCGGGCAGAAGGGGGTCGAACTAGCAACCTTCCGGTTATCAGCCGACGCGCTCTACCTCTTGAGCTGCTGCCGCCTCGTTTGAACGTTCCTTAAGTCTCCCCGGGGGTCTGACGGTCTCTCCCCGTCCGTAGTTCGGCCTTCCCGCCTGCACCTGGCCCTTCTGCCTCTCGGCGCTCACCTTCCTGCTCCTCACCACCGAGTGCGTCCGGATATTCAAGCTGCCCCTGGCCAAGGTGGCCTTTCCGGAGAAGAACCTCTGCTACTACTGGACGCTCCGGCGGGAGGAGGAGGCAGAGAAGGAGGCGCTGAGGAAGGTGGAGGAGTTGGAGAAGGAGGAGTTGGAGAAGGAGGAGTTGGAGAAGGAGGAGTTGGAGAAGGAGGAGTTGGAGAAGGAGGAGTTGGAGAAGGAGGAGGCGCTGAAGGAGGCGGAGGAGAGACCGGACGAGAAGGAGGTCCTCAGGATCCATTTGGAGAACCGGGAGATGGAGGAGAGGAGGGAGGCTGAGGAGAAGTCGATGAACACGGACTCCATCTCCGTGGACATGGTGGGTACCGGGGTGGTGTACGCTCCGTGAAGGTGGAGCCGGAGGGTGGAGGACACTCAAACAATCATTATGGCTCCTTTATGTACAACGCGTACGGCTCTGCTGACTACTTATGTACATTACTGCACTTTATGAGATTTTGTTATTAAAGTTTTTTTATAATATAATTCCCTTGACTCTGGTGATTCTCTCATCTTCAGAAAGGTCACACTGGAGCTATCTATGTGCCCCCCCTGCTGGCTTCTCTAGTACACAGCAGTAGAACAAAACGGGCGTGTTGATTATCCAGACCTCGAGTGTCTTAAAGCAAACCTCATGTCATCACAGCTGCCCAGCCAGTAGAGTAGAGCATGAACCCCTGAGAGGGCTGTTTGATTCCCTGTGTAGCTCCACTGGTAGAGCCAGGCATTAACACTGCCAGGGTTTGGGGTTTGAGTCCCTGCAGGGTGGGTCTGAGATAGGGAAGCACCCAATATTCGGCCACCGAACATGTTCGGCCGAAAATGGCCCAAAACATAATGTTCGGTTTCGGCCGAAGGAGTAAAAAGGCCGAACATAATACACCAAACATTTTTATTTATTTATTTATTAAAATAATAATAACAATTCTTGCTATATAATGTCTGCTGGAATGTTAGAAAACGTTCAGTATTAAATAAATATTTTGTATCAAATATGTAATTGATTTTTTTTATTGAAAAGCAAGACAAAAAAGTTTATAAAGGACATTTAATTGTTTGATTTATGCAATGGTGAAAATTTAAAGCAAAATGAATTAAAAAACAGTAAAAGCCACATTCGGTTTCGGCCTTCGGCCAACTGTTTCAGTATATTCGGTTTCGGTTTCGGCCAAGAACTTTCATTTCGGTGCATACCTATGACGGAGATGGCATGTGGCACACGATGAGGGGAAGCAAACCCCCTGACCCACAATATGCAAGTGGTTATAGAAGTGGCTATTATAATGGAGAAAGAGGGGCTGAAACTCTACGGCCCCCCCCCCCTCCCCTGAGGACTTCAGAGGGTGAATCCATTTACCTTGAGGGCATTTAGCAGACGCTTTTATCCAAAGCGACTTACAATAAGTACATTAGCCATAAGAAGTGAAACTACAATAGATCGCTGTCGATACAAGATCGTTTATTGTCATACACACAATGGAAACATAGTTTACACTGGGCAATGAAATTCTTAATTTGCAAGTTCCCTTCACACAAAATATAATTAAAATAAAAGTAGATAAATAAACTAAACTACTAAAAATATCTGTACAAAGAGCAGAATTTAGTTAAACAAAAACAGTTAAATATAAGGTGCTGTTTAGCATGTGCAATGTTCGCATACAGCAGAAGGCCCTGAAAGACATTGAAATATAGACGTTTTTGAATATATAAATTGGATATTGAATATTATTAGTAGATAAGTACATAGTGCAAATGAAGCGCACAGTTGAAAATACATACAGTTCAGTATTGAATATAATGCAAATACAGGGTGTCATCAGTGTTTGAGAGAGTCATTCAGCAGCCTGATGGCCTGTGGATAAAAACTGTTTTGAAGTCTGGTTGTTCTGGCCTTCACACTCCAGTAGCGTCTGCCAGATGGTAGCAGTGTGTGCTGGGGGGGTGTAGTGTCCTTGGTGATGATGTTGTGTGCCCTCTTTGTAACCCGGGCGTTGTAAATGTCTTGAAGTGATGGGAAGGCTGCTCCACAGATGTATTGTGCAGTTTTAATCACACGTTGGGAGAGCCTTCCTTTCCTGTACCGTGCAGTTTCCAAAACCACACTGTGATGGAGTTGCTCAGGAGGCTCTCCACTGTACACCCGTAGAAGTTGCTGAGGAGTTTGGATGACAGTCCAAATTTCCTCAGCCTTCTTAAGAATTAGCGCCGCTGCTGAGACTTCTTGGCAATGTGCTGGGTGTTGTGAGACCAGGAGAGGTCCTCGCTGATGTAGGTGCCGAGGAATTTAAAGGTTTTCACCCGCTCTACCTGAGTCTCTTCCTTGGGTCGATAATCCACTCCTTAGTCTTCTCAGTGTTAAAGGAGAGATTATTTGTGTGGCACCAGTCACCAGCTGAGCCACCTCCTCCCTGTAGTCTGTCTCCACCCCACCAGTGATCAGTCCGATGTTGTGTCATCCCGCAAACTCGATGATGGTGGTGTTGCGCTGGGTGGAGGCACAGTCGTAGGTGAAGAGGGTGTACAGCAGCGGACTCAGCACACAGCCCTGGGGGGTCCCTGTGCTCACCGTCCTTGTGCCTGATGTCCGGGTACCAACTCTGACTGTCTGGGGTCTGTCTGTGAGGAAATCCAGAACCCAGCTGCAGAGGGAAGTTGTCAACCATCTGGTTGGGAGGACCGTGTTGAATGCTGAGCTGTAGTCCATAAACGGCATTCGAACATACGTGTCCTTGTTCTCCAGATGTGTGAGAGCTGTGTGGATGGCGGTGTTTACTGCATCGTCAGTGGACCGGTTCCGACGGTACGCAAACTGTAGGGGGTCCAGGGTGTCCGGGATGGTCTTTTTAATGTGGGACATGATTATCCTCTCAAAACACTTCATCACAATTGAAGTGAGTGCGATGGGACGGTAGTCATTTAGGCAGGTTATGGTGTTTTTCTAAGGGAGGGGCACAATGGTGGTGGTCTTGAAGCAGGTGGGCACAGAAGATTGTGAGAGGGACAGATTGTAAATATCTGTTAGCACCTCAGCCAGCTCCGCTGAACAGCCCCTCAGTGCCCGGGATGTTGTCAGGGCCTGCTGCTTTCCGGGGGTTGGTTCTCCTCAGCGCCCTGCACATCTCAGCTGATGTCACCGTGAGTGAAGAGCTCTGTGCTGCCTCTGTTGGTAGAACCCCTCTGTTGGTGTTGAGGTCGTCGAAGCGAGCGCAGAACTCATTCAGCTCATCTGGCAGTGTGCTTTGGCTGGTTGTGACCCCCCCTGCTCCGCTGCTGGTAGTCCGTGATGTGTTGCAGGCCCTGCCACATGCGCCATGGATCCGCGGTGGTGTAGTATCCCTCCAGCTTCACTCTATACTGTCTCTTGGCTTCGCTGATGGATCTACGTAGGTCATATCTGGCCTTTTTGTAGCCCTCAGCGTCACCAGAGGCAAATGCAGTGGAGCGGGCACTGAGCATGGACCGTACATCACAGCTAATCCAGGGGTTTTGGTTTGGGTATGTTTTGCAGCACTTGGTGGGGACAACGTTGTCTATGCATGTGCTGATGTAGCCAGTAACCACTGAAGCGTATTCCTCTAGAGCCACAGTACAGTCCTCTCTCATAGCAGCAGTCTTAAACACATCCCAGTCAGTACTGTCAAAGCAGTCCTGCAGCACAAGATCAGTCTCTTCGTTCCACACTTTAACAGTTTTACTTACTGGGGGGGCCTGTTTGAGGAGCTGCCTGTAAAGCCCAGTTCAGACCAAAGATTCACCTTGCAAAGACTTGCAACGAGACGGTTTTAGAACGTCGCAGGGGCGGTGTGAACGGGTCGTTGCAAGGAGTCGCAAGGAGTCGCAAGGCGTTGCAAGGAGTCGCCAGAGATTGAACTGTTTTAAGCCGAAATAAATGAAAAACAGATCAACTTGTGACTCTACATGGATAGTAGGGTCACAAGTTGATCTGGCGGCCTTGCTTGTTTTCAGGAAGAATTTATGATTTTTCTACTACGGCAGAGAACTTCTCTGTGGGTCTACGGTACAACGGACGGGAATCCAACCGTATTATTTTTTATTATTTTAAAACTGCGACCATTTCACTCTCACTAACATAATTAGGCCTGTTTATAATTAAGCTATCCATCTCCAAGTAGTAGTTGAGCCGATGGTAAACAAATACAGATCAAACTGAAATTCAACTAACGGAAAATGCAATGTAGGCCTATCCAACAACGGGTAATCTAAACTAACTGTAAGCACCAGCTATTTACTCCAATGCAGTTGTAGTGGAGAATGACAAAACACAGTAACTCTAGCCTACTCTCAAGCAAAATAAAAATAAAACTAATCGCAAACCTCACTAATCGCAAATCTAACCTACTCAAATGATGCTGATGCTGTTGCGGCTCTCAGCTGTGCCAGAGCGTTCACAGTTGCTAGTGAAACCACCTACCGTCGCCGCGCGTTGCAGCCAGTGTGAACTGCCCAGTATTAGAACGTCGCAGCCTGTCTCGTCACAAGGAGTTGCGAGTTGTAAGTCGTTGCAAGGCGCATCTTTGGTCTGAACTGGGCTTTAGATGGGTAGAGGAACACAGAGATGTGGTCCGACTGTCCGAAGTGGGGGCGGGGGGCAGCCTTGTAGGCGCCCTTCACGTTGCTGTAGGGGGTCAAGGAAAGGGGGGTCAAGGAAAACAGGCCCAAACCAATCTACAGACAACATGGAAACGGAATGTGAAACCAGATTACATCACATGAAACACTAAGAATTACATTTTAGAAGACCCTGCAGAATAGCAAGATTCCAAGAACGGAATGTGAAAACATTCTTTTATCACACAACTTTTATCACACTACCAATCCCATCAGATAGTGGTCCAGGGCTGGCATCCATTCTGAATGATGTAGATTCTGGCCTCATCTCTCCCCAGGCCAGAGACAGTCTTTTGGGCCTGGTTCTGACGTGAGTGAGTGTGTAAGGGTGAGTTACTAGCACTTCACCCTGGTTTCAGTGTTGGGGTGACGGCCAAGGGGGTTGGGTTGGAAGTGACCTTGTTTGTCCTGCCCCCTCAGATAACTCCCGTCCTTTCTGTTCTTTAGGGACCAGGAAGTGTAACACACTACTGAACATTGAGTGCGAAACAGAAACTTGGATCTGTGGATGGTCTCAGGAGGCTGGGTTTTGTCAGGTCATTCAAGGTCAGGTGCAAGTTTCAGTACTTGGTTCAACCCTTTATTCCTGACTCCAAAAACAACCACCAGAGTCCTTCCGTGGTGAAACAACTTTGCAGCTTATTCTTCCATGCTTGTTCCAATGATTTATGTTCTCAATTCCTCGCAAAACAAAGTATAATATGCACACATTCAAACAGATATTCATACACCTGCGAAAGTGTGGACCATGCGAGGGTACAGCCAAACCACTCATCTGATGTTATCACGGTCAAGCTAAGCAGCCTTTAGTGTGACCAAGGCCCATCACTGCCAACTGATACTGGCACCCAATCCGACATGCTGTATCTTTGAGCATCTGTGCATGCCTGTGTCCGTAGCCACTGCTGCCAAATCATATGGTGTGCTTGGGTGCTCTCATCTGACACTATCACCACACTCATCTGGGACGAGTCCGCCCCCGATTTAAACGGGTCAAATACCAAAGATATGCTTCTTGAGACAATCTTTTGCGATAACTCTTTCACCGAGGTAAGGTTGGTCGGCCCTGACCCCCTGCAGAAGGACTCTGAGCTGGTTCAGGTTCCCCGGACCACGAGGAGCCATCAGGTCTCTTGTCGTATGGTCCTTCTACCTCTGATGCAGGCTTGCGTTATTACGACTGCTGTGGTACTGCTGCTCCTCCTGTTGGCTGCGGATGTTGTGTTATTGAGGGTCGTTTCCTGACTCGTGAATTTATCTTGAAATAGTTTGGACAGGATGGATCTCCCTCTGCTGGTCTATAGAACACTTATGATACAGCACTTATTACATCACACTCAAATGGCATTTATTTTTTGCCGTTGATGAGATGACCTCATGTTACCGATCATTGTCCTGGTCTGACTTTCTCTTTAGCGGACACATGCGTCACTCACTTTTCTTGTTCTTGTCGAGGATGTCCGTGGTGAGTGAAGCGTTCCGTCTCCTACCACATTGCACTTTATGCTTTTTGTGTTGGTGACTACGTGACTACAGTGCATAACTACGGCCACCAAAGCATACAATGTGCCCTCATCTGATATTATCACCAGGCGTGCGATACGATCCAAGGATAGATATCGTATATAATGATGTATGACAAAATGTATCCATTAAACCTGATCTGTCCACATGCGTTTGAAGTCAGAATTCTTTGCATCTAAATATCTCATCTGCCCTAGACGCAAACTCTGATAGAGAAATTGCCACGACACCTCCTTTGGTTTACTTTAGATTAAACGTTGAGTGATGGTGTACCTAATCCCCGCCTGGGTGTGCCTCATTTGGGAGTTCTCAGATGAGGGATTGGAACAGAAAGCTGTTCTCAGGACTCCATGAGGGAGAACCCTATGATCCGACCCGCCGCTGCCAACATGCTGAACACATCCTGGTCCAGAGTCCAACAGGTTGTGCCTCCGTGGCAGAAGGCCGTGATCAGCAGACCTGAGCCTCACGTATTCAGACATGTTGACCTGGCGATGTTTCGCTTCATTAAGTTTGAACAATTTCTATCATCGGCAGATCTTAGGAATGGTCCGATTGGGGAGATTGAAGTGTTTACATCAATGATAATCAATGGTACGAGGAGGAGACAATGCTGCTGAGCGCATGAACCCTGAGACATGAACCAGAATCTACATAAGATAATCGGTGTGTGAAGAAAGAATGACGAAACACAAATACAAACTGAAGGCGATCACTGATGCATTCAAGTGATTCATGCACAATGTAATCAATATATCTTTAAGTATTGTTGCCCAAAACCTCTTCTGTATGTATGCGTGAGTGTGTGTGTGTGTGTGTGTGTACATGTGTGTGCTTTGGAGTAATCATCCCTAGAAATGTGCCTACCAGGCCGCATTACTCATCGGTGTGACATTGTGATGTTAACATCAGCAGAACGACGATCGAGCGAGCAGATCTCAATCCTCCACTGGAGCCTGCAGCCCGACGTGTCTGATGAGCGATCCGCAGTTATCAGCACCCCGCTTCACGGCCGCCTGCAGTAGGAGTCGTCGGTGGTCAAAGGGGTCACTGGCCCTTTCTGCTCAGCCACTGTGGATTTATCTACAACATTTGTGCGTAGGAGGTGGTCCGCGAAATGTCTGGAGACACACACACACACACACACACACACACACACACACACACACACACACAGGAATAGCATCACTACCACCGAGCACGTAAAACCAGCTTTATTTCCATGTGGAAGCTTGACACCATAGCTTAGTATTTGAACAAGCAGAAACTAACCACCAAATCAACGTCGACACACAGTCCCAGTCAATCCTGCACAGACCTAAGAGACATTTAACAACATTTTTGAACTATTATCTTGTAACATTGCAATCACTCTCCCACTTCAATATTTATATGAACAAAAAGGGAGTTGGATTAGCTCCTTCTGAAGTTGTACATTTTGCTGCTCTAATGTTCAGTGGGAAACCAATAAATTGGATTTACAGACACACCAAGCCAGCATGGGGGAGACGGAGGGGGAGACTGAGGGGGGCAACAGGGTGGAGGGCTTTGGTGTCAGCGAGATGTAAGAACTATCAGGATGTCTGCGTTGTGCAGAGGAGTGATCATGGAATTGATGTGCAGCTCAGAGGAGCCTTCGTCATCATCTGTATGATGATACGAAGAAACAGTCGTCGTGTTCACGGGCGGGAACGAGAGGGAGAGAAGCCATCAACTCGTTCTACTGAGTGATCCAATCTTAAAGGCAGAGCTGACCTCTGTTGTTTTAGGGTTGAACTCGTCAGACTTTGGGGAGACCTTCTGGAACACACACACACACACTATCTGCTTCTTAAGGACTGTATGTATTTATTGTGTTTGCTCTCCCTGCAGTCGCGGTTCTGTACTGCGACTGCACACCGGTCTGATCGTCGCTTGAATGCAGAAGCGAAACGCGATCCAGATCCTAACGGGAGTGTAGAGGTGGGGCGACATCTGGCCTGCAGGGGGAGTACAGAGCACCGGAGTCTGACTGCGGACAGGTGTCTGCAATCTGACCCAATCAGGAAGTGTGTATTTATGTGCCTGCTTGTCTTTCAGTGAGGGGTAACCCTAACCCTTAAGAGAGAGAAGGAAGACGCTCTATGCGAGCCAGAGAGAGCGTCGCTAGACCACGAGAAGGGCTGAATGAACATTCGACGGTGTCCATTTGTTCTTGTGACATTGTTTATTTGCCACGAACTGGAAATGAACAGGAGTTTGCTTCATTTTCACTAAAGCACTGTGTCCTGACTCCTGTGAACCCGTTACAGTGAGTGGAGCCCAACGTGGTAGGAGTCAATCATGGAGCAATCAGACCCCATCACCCCAGCAGATCCGGTGCTCCATACCCCCCCTGCAGGCCAGACGCCCCCCACCTCCACAGGGAGTGTCATAGGTCAAAGGTTATGGGTGAAAGCAGGAAGTAGGAGCGTGGCTGTGAATGCACGCCGAATAAAAACACTGAGAACGCTTAAAACCAACGATATGAAATTATACACTCAACAGACAAAGCCTTCACACGTTTAAAACGGCCAAAGCACAACAGGAAAGCACCTGATCACATTCTTTGTTTGTTTCCTGCTCACGCATCGCGGACGCCTCAGAAAGCAAAACTCGTCAAATCTTCAACGGAAGCAAGACATCTAGAACAGCAGTGGGCGGAGCCCGGTCGTATTTACAATCTTCATCAGGGGCCCCGGGGCCCTCGTCTTCGGCTATGTACACTGATTGGTTCACGCAGGAGGAACAGGAAACGGCCACGCCCTATGGACGGAGCAGCCAATGGGAGGGGGCCAGTGCATGAGACGGGACCCCCCCCCCACTAAGACACAGTGGTTCATGGACCAGACCTCCACCGCTGTGGGGCCTGGAGGACATAGGTCGAGGACATAGATCTGGAATATAGATCTCCACCTACATGATGTGCTTAAAGCTCGGAGTAATCAGCTAAGGTGAGGAGGTGAGGAGAGGAGGTGAGGAGAAGAGCAGGGAGGTCAGAAGGCGGTGAGGAGCGGAGGTGAGGAGTAGTCTCTTGCATGGCTGTGAAGGCGAGGCAGTGCAGTGTCACCACGGTAACCCCCTGTGCTGTGGTCCCGTGTGAGCCCCCCACCCCCGTCCCCCGTCCAGGCCTTCAGCTTCAGACGTCCTTCACGTGGGGGACCTCAGAGGCCACGCCCCCGGACCCGGACTCCGTCTGTCTGGAGGCTTTATGGTTGTCATGGAGGAACCATGACCGCTGGAGCTTTGGGGGTGTGGGGCAATGGTGTAACCATGACAACAGGGGTTTTGGTCGTCGACAGTGCTAAAAAGGTGGGAGGGGGGGGGGGGGTCACGTCTGGGAACGAGGCCGTGGGAGCCATCCTGAGCAAGAGGACCCCCCCCACACACACACACACACACACACACACACACACACACACACACACACACACACACACACACACACACACACACACACACACACACACACACACACACACACACACACACACACACACGGAGTGAGAGCAACCTTTGGCTTCTGTGTTTCCTCGTTATCAAGGAGCTATACTGCCAGTGTCTGGAGTTTAGGGCGGGGCCTGCGAAGGCGGGGCCAAGTGTGGGCGGGGCCGGGGGGGTTAGAGCCAGTGTCGGAGGTCCGGGAGGTTGGCGTCCATCCAGCGCTGGTTCAACATGATGGTTTCCACGGCGACTTGGACGCTGCGCATCTGAGAGCCGCGCTTCTTCAGGGAGCCCAGGAAGTTCCTCACCTGCACACGCAGACGCACCGCACACAAACACACACAAAACACGCACACACACACACACACACACACACACACACACACACACACACACACACACACACACACACACACACACACACACACACACACACACACACACACACACACACACACACACACACACACACACACACACACACACACAACATGCACACACACAAACAGCATTGAAAATAAAAGCCTAATATGTAATAGAATAGTGCGAGTTCTTCTAACAGAGAGACAATCTGTTGGCTGGGACATGAGGCCCCTAGGTACTGGGACTACTGCACATGAACACATGAACCCATGGACACTGGGGCGTACCTGGTCGAGGTGCGTCTGTGTGGAGAAGTGGGAGGTGGTGGACATGATGATGCTCTGGATGGCGAAGGAGCCCACAGGAAACCTAGAGCAAAGAGAGAGAGAACAGCTTCCTGTCAGAGAGAGGACATGTGTGTGATTTTGCGCGTGTGTGGTTGCATGCGTGCGTGCGTGCGTGTGTGGTTGCGTGCGTGCGTGCGTGGTTGCATGCGTGCGTGCGTGCGTGTGTGGTTGCGTGCGTGCGTGTGTCTTCGTGGGTTTGCCGCTCACTTCTGGATGAGGGCGTCCCAGTTCTGCTGAGTGAAGTCCCAGGCCAGCAGGGAGCCGGCGAAGCCCCCGCTGACAGCGCTGATGATCAGAGGCAGCTCCGTGGTCTGGACCAGCTCCCCCCGCAGACCCTCGATCAGGATGCTGAGCACACACCACAGACGGTAAATGGACTGCACCGATACAGCGCTGTTCTGACCAGGGGCCAAAGCGCTTCACAACACTGCCTCACATTCAGCCGTTCATGCACACATTCACACCACGACGGCGGAGTCAGCCATGCAGGGCGGGAGCCAGCTGGTCAGGAGCAGTCAGGGTGAGGCGTCTCGCTCAGGGACACCTCGACACTCCGCTAGGAGGAGCCGGGGATCGAACCAGCAACCCTCCGGTTACCAGCCGACCCGCTCTACCTCCTGAGCCTCATGCCGCCCACCACAGAGACCTCAGTGCCTACAGCCGGCAGGCTGGGGGTCACTGTGAGAGGAACTCTTCTGACTGACTGCCCTGATACGAGTTTAGGGTTTGCACTACGCTCATTATCCACCAATCAGAGCATCTCTCCCATGATTGGCTCGGGAACTCCGTCCTGCCTGTCATTCACAGGTGTGTGAAATGCAACACTTCTCAATGGGGGAGAAATGTGGGAGGGGGGGAGCAGAGAGGGAGGGAGGTAGAGAGGGAGGAGAGCTGAGAGGGAGGGAGGAGGCATTTCTTAGGTGGTTCAGTTGAAACATTTCTCTCTCTTTTCATAGCTCCCGGACCGCATCTACAGCAGCTATAGCATCGTCATGACAACATGACACACAGACACAGACACAAACACACACACACACAACCCCCCCCTCCCCACCCCCACCCACCGGGCGATGTGGCGCGTGTCGCGGGTGGAGGCTAGGGCCTGCAGGATCTTCCTCTTCTGGGCGTCGTCGCTGGACTGGGCGTAGGTCTCCATCAGCTCCGCCCAGCCGTCCTCAGAGCGGGCGGCCACGGAGAACACCACCCTCTGCAGGTCCCCGGGGACCCTGGCAACACACACACACAAACCGTAACCAAGGGGGCCCTAGCAACACACACACACGGTAAACAATGGGGACCCTAGTGACACACAACCACAGTAACCAATGGAGACCCTGGCAACACACACACACACTGTTACCAATGGCGACCCTAGCAACACACACACCGTAACCAATGGGAACCCTTGCAACACACGCACACACATGGTAACCAATGGGGACCCTGGCAACACACACGGTAACCAATGGGGACCCTAGCAACACACACACACACACACTGTAACAATTGGGAACCCTAGCAACACACACACGGTAACCAAGGGGGACCCTACCAACTAGGGCTGTAACGATACACAAATTCACGATTCGGTTTGTATCACGATTTTTGACCCACGGTTCGATACATCCCACGATTCTTTTAAATTTAAAAAGCATTTTATTTAAACAACACTTAAATACCAATTATCTTAATGTAACATTTAATAACAAATAATTTGGAACACTGAACAGATTTGAACCGAAAGAATACTATTAAAGTATAGCTAAATTAATAAAGAAATAACCAAAGATTGCAGTTGGAGGATGCTTTTTGCTGGTAGGCATAATAGAGCCCCTTTAACTGTTTGGTTGGTTTATTCAAATATCCTTATTAGCGCTTCTTATTAGGCTATGTAGCTTAAATAATGACATAATCAGGCCGTATAGAATGCAACATGTTTAATAGCCTAACTTTCAATAGATGAGGAAAAACATGAACGTCGCAATAACGAGGCATAGTGTTACGAGTAGCATATGTGTGTGCGGGAGAATGGCAGTGTGCGTATGCGTGCGTGAGTGACGTCAGCGAGTGAGTGGACGAGCGAGGAGAGCGAGCGGTAGCGCGTGTGTCTAGTGAAGAAGCGAACGAGTCCGGTAGAATAAAGTACCCATCCTGTCAATAATCGGTGGCCGCTTCATTCCGACCTATAAGCAGACAAACTGCCAGTCAAATCACACAAAACAATAGAGACAGGATCACACAGGCAATTTTTTTCACGCTTGGCCCACTCTGGATAAATGTCGTTCATATCGCATATGAGGACTTCGACGGCTGTGGAGAAATGCAATCCTCCGTAGCCACGGAGAGCTGTGATCACAGAGAGGGCATCTCGTCACATATTTACGGCATCGATAGGAGGGGGCGCTGTCAGCAGACTATTATTTAGACAAATTATTAGCAAATTTCAATCGGACAATTTGACCGAAGAGTTAGAAAGGGCATATCGCGCTTCTGCCTTCTCACACCGCGAGACAGGTTCGTGGCTTTGAGTATCACGATTTTCGGTTTGATACGCGTATCGTTACAGCCCTACTACCAACACACACACACACGGTAACCAATGGGTACCCTGGCAACACACCCACACACAGTTACCAATGGGTACCCTGGCAACGCACACCCACACACACGGAAACCAATGGAAACCCTAGCAACACGCACACACACACACACACGGTAACCAATTGGGACCCTGGCAACACACTCATATACGCACGGTAACCGATGGGGACCCTAGCAACAGCAACAGCAACACACACACACACACACACACACACACAGTAACTGATGGGGACCCTAGCAACACACGTGTGGTTACAAATGGGCCCCTAGCAACAAACACACACACATGGCAACAAATGTCACGTGAAATAGATCGCTATGGCTGAATGCACAACTATTTTGCTACACGGTACTTATTTTGTTTGGGGTTGGAATGTCTTTTGTTTTGCCAACAATGGTTATGCCGGACTAAATGTTGAGAATCTAATCTTTCTCGGGGTGTCACATGACTGCTTTCTCATGTGTTTAAATACCTTAAAACGTCTTTGCAGTGGGGGGGAGGGGCTTAGCCCGGATAGGGGTCCTTTTGAGAGGCGGTGGTTAAACCTGTCTTGGTCCTCTTCATGATGACCATGAAGAGGACGTGAGGCTCACCTGGCGCTGCCGTTGGCGTACTGCCTGTAGAGGTCGGAGGCCTTCTGGAGGCAGTCGGGAACGTCAAGAGCGCACGCCGTCTGGAGCAGCGCCGCCCGCAGCTCCTGATTGGAGACCCTCGGCTCCTCCCCCCAGGTCTGATTCATCATCAGGGCCTCGAACCGCTCCAGGATGTAGGACTGTCAAACACAAGGTCAGGATGTAGGACTGTCAAACACAAGGTCAGGATGTAGGACTGTCAAACACAAGGTCAGGATGTAGGACTGTCAAACACAAGGTCAGGATGTAGGACTGTCAAACACAAGGTCAGGATGTAGGACTGTCAAACACAAGGTCAGGATGTAGGACTGTCAAACACAAGGTCAGGATGTAGGACTGTCAACACAAGGTCAGGATGTTGGACTGTCAAACACAAGGTCAGGATGTTGGACTGTCAAACACAAGGTCAGGATGTAGGACTGTCAAACACAAGGTCAGGATGTTGGACTGTCAAACACAAGGTCAGGATGTAGGACTGTCAAACACAAGGTCAGGATGTAGGACTGTCAACACAAGGTCAGGATGTTGGACTGTCAAACACAAGGTCAGGATGTAGGACTGTCAAACACAAGGTCAGGATGTTGGACTGTCAAACACAAGGTCAGGATGTAGGACTGTCAACACAAGGTCAGGATGTTGGACTGTCAAACACAAGGTCAGGATGTAGGACTGTCAAACACAAGGTCAGGATGTTGGACTGTCAAACACAAGGTCAGGATGTAGGACTGTCAACACAAGGTCAGGATGTTGGACTGTCAAACACAAGGTCAGGATGTAGGACTGTCAACACAAGGTCAGGATGTAGGACTGTCAACACAAGGTCAGGATGTTGGACTGTCAAACACAAGGTCAGGATGTTGGACTGTCAAACACAGGGTCAGGATGTTGGACTGTCAAACACAAGGTCAGGATGTTGGACTGTCAAACACAGGGTCAGGATGTTGGACTGTCAAACACAAGGTCAGGATGTTGGACTGTCAAACACAAGGTCAGGATGTTGGACTGTCAAACACAGGGTCAGGATGTTGGACTGTCAAACACAAGGTCAGGATGTTGGACTGTCAAACACAACTTCAGACTGGGTGAAGGACCTTCAAACAGAACCCGGTGGGTTTGTTGCGTGTACAGCTTGCGCACAAAGTTGACACTTGATGATATTTATCAGAAAAATACGCAGTAAGCTCTAAATATTGATGAGTGTTCAAAGTTATTTATACTGAGGGTCGTCATGCTATGTTTTATCTGTTACTAACCGTGGACTATTGCCTAGAGTGTGTTTGCGTGCGTGCCTTCCTACGTGCGTGCTTGGTTGGTTGGTTGGTTGGTTGCGTGCGTGCGGCGTGGTCCTACGTGCGTGCGTAGTTACGTGCGTGCGTGCAAGGTTGGTTTCGTGCGTGCGTGCCTGCGTGCGTGCGTGCCTGCGTGCCTGCGTGCCTGCGTGCCTGCGTGCGTGCGTGCGTGCGTGCGTGCGTGCATGCGGGTACCTTGAGGTGGGCGGCCAGGTCCAGCTCGTTCCTCTTCTCCAGCTGCAGGTGCAGCGTGTTGAGCTGGGCCAGCGCCTCGCTCACCGGCGCCGCCTCCGTCTCGTTCACCACGTACGCCAGCAGGTTGAGAACCTGCCGGAACGACACGCGTCCCAGCCTGGCGACCACCACCACAGGCAGCTTTACTACACATGTTCCCGTGCCACTTTCTCCTTCCCGATTCCGATTCCTGAACTTGAGTATCGGCCGATACCGAGTATATACCGAGACAGCATCTAGCATTGTAACTACTAACAGCACTTTCTTATTGAAGGGTTCTCTTAAGCCCAGTTCAGACCAAAGATTCGCCTCGCAACTGATTGCAGCGAGACTGTTTTAGAACGTCGCAGGGGAAAAGTCGCAGCAGTGTGAACTGGTCGTCGCAGAGCGGCTGATGCCGTTGCAAGGAGTCGCCAGAGATTGAACAAATCGCCAGGTCCAGTTTTAGAACGCGACGATGTAGCTATTTCTCTTCAGCCAATCACAGCAAAGAACAACTTGTACGTCACAGCCTTACTCCGTCCCGGTCCCGTAGGCTATTGTCCATAGTACACGTTAGCTATAACCGTTGTTATGGTTACGTGTGGCCATTCCAACATGCCCCCATTCAGACACCTTTTAGTAGGCCTACCGCCTCCGATAGTCCACCAATCAGTGGCGCCAACTTCAGGTCAACATTGGGGGATCATAAATATTTCGTTCAAATGTGTTCAACCAAAAAGTAGCCATTTCAGTGTTATTTATCCGTAATTTATTTGATTAATTCCAAATTTTGGTTGTTATGATGTATGAAATAACCCATTCCATCAATTGACGACTACATTTTACAAGTGTGTTACAAGTGGCGGCGCATGAACTCATTTAACATGCCCTGGGAATGTATAAATATTCTATGAAACTTAAAACTGGACCATTTATTCGTTAGAGATGGATTTAAACTCAATGCAGGACCACTATTGGAGAGGATTGGAAGAACATTTGAACGAAATTAATTGTCTTGAGTGCTGCGGCAGAACAATCAAAGAATGGGCGCAGTATCGTCCCAAAAGCAATAGGCCTACAATGCGCTTTACAAAGGAGAAAAGCGAGCATATAGCCTAGACCCACCCCTTTACACACAAATTCTCGAAGGCGAAATAAAACAATTTTTTTTGCCCATGGAAAGAAAGAGTTTCAACCTAATCGTAAACCGAAGTTAGACTCCTTTTTAGGCTGATGCTGATGCTGTTGCGGCTCTCAGCTGTGCCAGAGCGTTCACAGTTGCTAGGTAAACCACCTGACGTCGCCGCCCGGTGCAGCAGTGTGAACGGCCCAGTTTTAGAACGCTTCAGCCCGTCTCGTCGCAAGGAGCCGCAAGGAGTTGCGAGTTGCAAGTCGTTGCGAGGCGAATCTTTGGTCTGAACTGGGCTTTACGATTACAGCAATGTAGAGTCGGTTCACTTATGCCGCTTTTCCACTGCATGGTACCAGCTCGACACGACTCGACTCGCCTTTTTTGCGTTTCCACCGCGAAAACATGGTATCTGGTACCTGAAGTGGCTGCTTTTTCTAGTACCGCCTCGCTCTAGGTTCCAAGCGAGCTGAGCCGATGCTAAAAGGTGACGTCGGCAGACGGCCGGCCACTGATTGGCCAGAGTGTGACGAAGTCACGAGAGCGACATGGCAACCATGCTGGTAACAGCCATAGCAGCGCCGCAGCCAACATATTCCACTTCTTCAACATGCCAGCTAATAATACGAACACGAATACCATCGCATCGATGTTCTCCATTTTTGTTATGTGGGTTCTGTCCATGTGTGGGTTACGTAGGTGTTGTTTGCGTCGCGTACAAAAATACGTCAGGAACAAGTGCTCCAGGCTATTGTAATAGTTAGTTAATAAATAAGTGATTGTCAATGAATTCATTGTGAATACATACATAATGATACATAAAAAATACGTTTTTTGTTAATGAATACAGTTATTGTGTATTTATTTATATACTGAAGACTACATGATGAATATGTTGTCTATAAATAGCTACTTATATGCACAACATCCCTTAAAACCAACATTTGTAACCACCTCTGTCATCCATGCTCCCCACCACCGGCCCCGCCCCCCGCCGCCGAAATCTCCCGGATTTTGCTAGTCAAATGTTGGCAGGTATGATTTAGGGCATTTAGCAGACGCTTTTATCCAAAGCGACTTACAATAAGTACATTTGTCATAAGAAGTGCATCAATATATCGCTGTCGGTACAGAAAGGAGTCTTGAGTCTTTTACGGAAGATAGTGAGCGACTCTGCGATCCTGAGAGCGGCAGGGAGCTCATTCCACCACTGAGGTCCCAAAACAGAGAAGAGTTGTGACTTTGCTGAACGGCCTTTGCTAGCTCTTAGCGATGGAGGTTCCAGACGTCCAGCTGAGGTAGTTGAGCGGAGGGATCGAGCTGGGGTGTGTGGCTTTAGCAATGCTTGGAGGTAGGCAGAGGCAGTTCCATCGACTGCCTTGTATGCCAGTACCATCGTCTTAAATCTGATGCGAGCTACTACAGGGAGCCAGTGGAGGTCCCGGAAGAGGGGGGTCACATGGGAGAACTTCACTAGGTTGAACACGAGGCGCGCTGCCGCATTCTGGATGCGCTGCAAAGGTTTAATCGCAGAGGCAGGAAGTCCAGCCAGGAGTGAGTTGCAGTAGTCGTGGCGGGAGATGACCAGTGATTGGACTGAGCTGCTTCCCTTGTGAGGAAGGGCCGGATTCTAGGGATGTTGTAAAGTGCAAATCTGCCGGATCGGGCCACCGCAGTGATGTTGGCCGTGCAGGATAACTGATTGTCCAATACCACACCGAGGTTTCTAGCAGTTGGAGAGGGCGATACAGTGATGTTCTCGACGGTGACCAGTAAGTCCATGTGTGGGCAATCTTTCCCTGGGATTAGGAGGAGCTTGGTTTTGTTGAGGTTAAGCCTCAGGTTATGGCTCAAGGAGCCATTCCATGTCACTTGATAGGTGCGGTTCGTCAGGTAGGATGTGAACCAGGAAAGAGTAGATTGAGCGATGCCAAGTTCGGCAAGAAGGATCTGGTGGTTCACCGTGTCAAATGCTGCGGACAGGTCGAGGAGGTAAGGTGATGGACCAGAGTGAGTGAGTGAGTGAGTGAGTGAGTGAGTGAGTGAGTGAGTGAGTGAGTGAGTGAGTGAGTGAGTGAGTGTACCTGGACAGAGCAAACATGTTGTGTATGAGGGAGGCGCGGTCCTCTCGGGGCAGGACGGTGCAGTTTTCGGTCAGGGCCTCGATGAGGGCCGCCCAGCCCGCCGTGCCGTAGTCCACCATGTAGAACCCGGTGCTCTGGAAGTTCAGCTTCAGCCACTTCACATCCTTAGACAGCTTCAGGGTGGCTGCACACGCACACACACACACACAAAGAGACACACACACACACACAGTCAAAGAGACACACACACACACACACACACACACACAAACACACACACACACACACACAGAGTCAAAGAGAGACACACACACACACACACACACACACACACACACACACACACACACACACACACACACACACACACACACACACACACACACACACACACACACTCTAAGCAACAAGCTGAATCTCATACCAATCTAATTCTAAGAGTGACCTGGCCTCGATGTCAGCATCAAAGACACGACATTAGGGGGGGACTGACCGTTTCGGTCCTCCAGGGTGAACACCTGGACGCAGTCCGGGGTCAGGCTGCAGCCGGCCGCCACGTAGGTCACAGGGATGTGCCAGCGGCTGGTGGGAGGAGCAGTCGCAGGTTATCAGGTACCGGGACCCTGCCCGGTCTGGCTAGGGTGTTGGACGAGGTTGTTTGACTGTCTGCGAGTGCGAGTGTGAATGTGAGTGTGACTGTGATTGCGTCTATGTCTTTGTGTTTGACTGTTTATGCGTGAGCGCGCGTGTGCGTGTGCGCGTCCATTACTCACCTGGGTGCGCTCTCGGTCGCGTCGGTGCTGAGCAGGAAGGGCTCCTGCGTGAGGGTCACCTGATCTCCGTCCCGGCTGACGCTGACCAATGGGAAGCCCTTCTGCTGGGTCCAGGTGTTCATCATGCCGGTGATGTTGGGGCGCTGGTGGGTGACGTCGGCCTGGAGGGGAGACCACCTCACACTAACCAGCTGTATTCATCCCAGAGGACACACACTGAAACTCACACTGCTCTGCTCAAGAGGGAAGGTACGGACCGGAATATAAATGAAAGGCATCCTGTGTAGAAGGTCATTATCCGAGATCATTGTAACTCCTGCTCTCCCCCACTCCCCTCCCTCTCTCTACTCCCCCATAATGGCCCCGGCTGGTAAAGTGTGATTACGGGCGACTCAGTGCTTAGGAATTCCCGAAATGAGTAAACCTGTGGTGGGGTAAGCTCGCTCAAAGTAAATCAGTTAGTGACCGTGACCTGGTTTACAGATGAATGAGCCGTGACAGCAGCTCTACCTCATCAGTGTTTTTAGACCAGTGGTTCACTCCTTTGTTTTTCACCCTGATCAAGTGTCCATTCTGAAAGCTAGACGATAGAAAATTGAGAAAATGGACAAGTGGTTGAAATGTAAATCCGAAAACAAGGGGAAAGGAGAATATGTGAAAAAGATAGGCCATCCAGAAACAACAAAATGTTGTCCGTTTCAATAAGTATATATTGGTAAGGGATTCAGCTCTACATCTGAATAAAGCCGTGACCGCCCCCTGGTGTTGAGCTTCCTTTGTGGGGGGAAATAGCCAACAGTTGCATGAAGCACAGGCCCATGTTTCTCACTAAATTTGAAGTATTTGCATTTTCTATGTTTAAACTGAACATTATATTAACTTACGTTTATTTTTTTATCCCAACATTTTTTTTTGCCGTTGAGGGTTTACTCATGGGAAAAAACTATCTTAGGAGGGTGTATACTAGCAGGAAGGTTTGGGAACCAC
This sequence comes from Gadus macrocephalus, assembly GCF_031168955.1. NCBI lineage: Eukaryota > Metazoa > Chordata > Actinopteri > Gadiformes > Gadidae > Gadus > Gadus macrocephalus. Next base: position 1,363,315 of record NC_082392.1, on the reverse strand, counting down.
TAATTAAGTTCCCATTCAAACGTGGATGCTGAGGAACAGCTTGAATGTTGACTCGGGTTTCTGACCCAATCCCCCTGGAGATACAGCAGGTGAGGAGGTGGCTTCAGTCCACTCATGGTAAACAACCGGACAAGGACGTCACCAGCACGTCAACCCCCATGACCGCTCCATCAGAGGTGGCAACGGAGCGTTCTCCGTTGTCACGCAATGACATGCACGCGCGCGCGGCCATGCACGGACGCACCTGTGCAATGCTGTTCCACAGGTCGTCTGTGACCGTGTTGGAGCCGCTGAACTTCTTGAGGTAGCCCACGATGCCCTTCCTGAAGAGGTCCCCGCTCAGGGAGGCGTTGAGCATCAGCAGGATGGAGGCACCCTGCAGCAGGAGACACAGCTGAACACGGGTCCCGACCCAGGGAACCGCGACACGAGGAGCCCGCTGCGGGCTCGGGTTCAGGGCTCACGCATGTCACAGGAATGTCAACTGGCTGGAGGCAGGGCCGCCCTCACATGCTCACCGTGCGCCTGCACGGGTCTGAATACCGACCTCAGAGTGTGACAGACTGGGAGTGATTGTGTGAGCGTGACTGTGAGTGTGTGTGTGTGAGTGTGACTGAGAGTGTGTGTGTGTGTGTGAGTGTGACTGAGAGAGTGTGTGTGTGTGTGAGTGTGACTGAGAGTGTGTGTGTGTGTGTGAGCGTGACTGAGAGTGTGTGTGTGTGAGTGTGACTGAGAGTGTGTGTGTGTGTGTGAGCGTGACTGTGAGTGTGTGTGAGCGTGACTGCGTGTGAGCGTGACTGGGAGTGTGTGTGTGTGTGTGTGTGTGTGTGTGTGTGTGTGTGTGTGTGTGTGTGAGCGTGACTGCGTGAGCGTGACTGTGTGTGTGTGTGTGTGTGTGAGCGTGACTGGGAGTGTGTGTGTGTGTGTGTGTGTGAGCGTGACTGCGTGTGTGTGTGAGCGTGACTGAGAGTGTGTGTGAGCGTGACTGGGAGTGTGTGTGAGCGTGACTGGGAGTGTGTGTGTGTGTGTGTGTGAGTGTGACTGGGAGTGTGTGTGAGCGTGACTGAGAGTGTGTGTGAGCGTGACTGCGTGTGTGTGTGAGTGTGACTGAGAGTGTGTGTGAGCGTGACTGGTAGTGTGTGTGAGCGTGACTGGGAGTGTGTGTGTGTGAGCGTGACTGTGAGTGTGTGTGTGTGAGCGTGACTGTGGAAGTGTGTGTGAACGTGACTGTGGAAGTGTGTGTGTGTGAGTGTGTTTGACTTTGGGAGTGTGTGTGAGCCTGACTTTGGGTGTGTGAGTGTGTTGGACTGGGAGCGTGTGCGTGAGCTTGTGTGTGTGAGTACTATTTTTAAGTGCAAGGACGTACACCATACAATCAGAGCGAGAGGGCTGTGAGGGGTAACTATGCGGGGCCCACGCAGTCTTCTTCCATACCTTCTCGTAGGAGACCGAGTCAAACATCTCGGCCACCTGCTCTGGCGTGTCCGCCCTCGCCGAGACGGCGTGGGACGAGTTCAGCGCGTCTTTGTCCAGCGCTCTGAAGCGCACGGTCAGGAAGTGGTTTCCCTGCAGACAGACCCCAGGGGGTCATGTGATTGGCCAAGCTCAGACGTAAATGTACATATATTGTCAGAGGTCATAGGTCATAGGGGTCGGCTCTAGATAGGACCATGCGTTTGGATTCCTGTGTTACTTCTGTGTAGTTTGATCTGATCTTTCCTCCCATGGTACGTTTGGCATATTGGTTTAATTACATAGTTTCAGAATGTATTATTCGTTCAATTGCAAAACCTTAATAATTCAAACAATGGTACATCTGATTTGTATATTGCCTTCCAATAAACCCCAGGAATAGGAAGCCAAAGAAGTCCTTGAAAACCCTGATGACCTCGGCTCCAGGTTCACATCAGATGATCTGATCAGAAGTGTGGAATCAGCCCAGTTTACAGGGGTCAGAGGTCAGGGGTCAGGGGGTATCAGGTGCAGTGACTCACGATGTCCAGCAGGGGGTACACGTGCTGCAGAGACATGTACTGCATGTAGGTAGCGAAGCCCTCGTTCAGCCACAGGTCGTTCCACCAGCTCATCGTCACCAGGTTACCGAACCACTGGGGGGAGAGGGGCGGGTTACCAGTCGAACATATACCAGTTAAACCAGTACCAGGAGGACGCCAGTTAGAGACGGAGAGGAGCGGGTTCACCAGTAGTAGACCATATACCAGTTAAACCAGTACCAGGAAGACGCCAGTAAGAGACAGAGAGGAGCGGGTTTACCAGTAGTAGACCATATACCAGTTAAACCAGTACCAGGAAGACGCCAGTAAGAGACAGAGAGGAGCGGGTTTACCAGTAGTAGACCATATACCAGTTAAACCAGTACCAGGAGGACATACACCAGTCACAGACTGGTTCAACCAGTACCAGGAGGGCGTACACCAGTTAGACTGGTTTTAACCAGTACCAGGTGAGCGGGTAGTTCTACCTGGTGAGCCAGCTGCTGGGCCACTAGGAAGTGTAGTCCTACCTGGTTAGTGTGTAGTCCTACCTGGTTAGTGTGTAGTCCTACCTGGTTAGAGTGTAGTCCTACCTGGTTAGTGTGTAGTCCTACCTGGTTAGTGTGTAGTCCTACCTGGTTAGTGTGTAGTCCTACCTGGTTAGAGTGTAGTCCTACCTGGTTAGTGTGTAGTCCTACCTGGTTAGTGTGTAGTCCTACCTGGTTAGTGTGTAATACTACCTGGTTAGTGTGTAGTCCTACCTGGTTAGTGTGTAGTCCTACCTGGTAGGTGTGTAGTCCTACCAGGTTAGTGTGTAGTCCTACCAGGTTAGTGTGTAGTCCTACCTGGTTAGTGTGTAGTCCTACCAGGTTAGTGTGTAGTCCTACCAGGTTAGTGTGTAGTCCTACCTGGTTAGTGTGTAGTCCTACCTGGGGGCTGTAGTCCTACCTGGTTAGTGTGTAGTCCTACCAGGTTAGTGTGTAGTCCTACCTGGGGGCCTGGGGGCTGTAGTCCTACCTGGTTAGTGTGTAGTCCTACCTGGTTAGTGTGTAGTCCTACCTGGGGGACTGGGGGCTGTAGGCCTAACTGGTGATCGTGGGGCTGTAGGCCTACCTGGTGAGCGTGTAGTCCTACCTGGTGAGTATGTAGTCCTACCTGGTGAGTATGTAGTCCTACCTGGTGAGCGTGTAGTCCTACCTGGTTAGTGTGTAGTCCTACCTGGGGGCCTGGGGGCTGTAGGCCTACCTGGTGATCGTGGGGCTGTAGTCCTACCTGGTGAGTGTGTAGTCCTACCTGGGGGACTGGGGGCTGTAGTCCTACCTGGTGAGCGTGTAGTCCTACCTGGTTAGTGTGTAGTCCTACCTGGGGGACTGGGGGCTGTAGGCCTACCTGGTGAGCGTGTAGTCCTACCTGGTTAGTGTGTAGTCCTACCTGGTGAGCGTGTAGTCCTACCTGGTGAGCCAGCTCGTGTGCGACCACGGAGGCGATGAGCTGCTTCTGTAGGGGGGAGGACTGGTTGTTGACCAGCAGGCTGGTCTCCCTGAAGGTGATCAGACCCCAGTTCTCCATCGCCCCCGCCAGGAAGTCGGGGATGGCCACCAGGTCTGAGAGAGAGGTGGAGATACGGCCAGAGCTTCAGCATGTGTGTGAGCGTGCCCGTTGGTGTGTGAGCGTGCCCGTTGGTGTGTGAGCGTTGGTGTTTGTGTGCCCGTTGGTGTGTGAGCGTTGGTGTTTGTGTGACCGTTGGTGTGTGTTTGTGTGCCCGTTGGTGTGTGTTTGTGTGCCCGTTGGTGTGTGTTTGTGTGCCCGTTGGTGTGCTTGTTTCTCATCATCACAGGGTATTAACATGAAAAATGGACAAACGGACATCAAAGCAGCCCTGTAGACCTTTCCCTAGAGTGTGTGTGTAACGCACCCAGCTTCTTGAGGGGGTAGGCGATGTCAAAGTAAGAGTTGTAGAACTGCAGAAGTTTGCAGGCCGTGTCCAGGGCGTAGATCGTGTGGTCCTTCTTCTCCGGCACCGAGTACACAGACACCTGTCACACACACACACACACACACACACACACACACACACACACACACACACACACACACACACACACACACACACACACACACACACACACACACACACACACACACACACACACACACACACACACACCTGGTGAGACTACCCTGTTGGTGCACAAGTCCCATTTCCCTAACGTCCTATGGAGACTGATCTTAATTCCAGCTCAGTCCGGTTCCCCAGAGGAGACATACCAGCGTGTCGGAGACATTCTTGCTCACGCTCTGGAAGGTGGCCACCACGAAGGCCACCAGGTAGGTGCTCATGTTCACGCTGCTCTTCTCAAACTCGTCCAGCAGAAGGCCTCCGGTGATATTGGTGGTCTTGGCCTACAGAGAGAGGGAGGGAGAGGAGCTGTCGAGGGTCACGCTGACAGAAAGGCCCCGGCATTGAAGAACACTCCGTCAGCATTAGCGGCACGTGGCTCAGGAGGTAGAGCGGGCTGGCTGGTCACCTGAAGGTCGCTAGTTAGATCCCCTGCTCCTCCTAGCTGTGTGTCGAGGTGTCCCTGAGCACGACACCTCACCCTCACTGCTCTAGACCAGCTGGCTGTCGCCCTGCGTGGCTGACACCGCCGTGGGTGTGTGAATGTGTGCATGTGTGCATGAAAACCGCTGTATAATTGCAGACCATTTATATTTTACATAGTTTAGTATGTGATTTTAAAGATGGGTCAATTCTACCCGTTTAACATCGATGCAGGCTCTATATACAGTTGGTGGTCATAGACCAGCAACTGATTATCGGATGCACATTATCGGTTGCACAGTCCTATGTTCTTCATGGCAAATCAATAAATCGGACACAGCTATTTAGTTCCTGGATGCACATGTGCATTAGGGGTTGGACAGTAGAGCTATACTGCCCCCTTGTGTTATGTAAATGCAGTTACCATACAAAGATCCACTGGGTGTCCCCGCACAGCGCTTGTTTAAGCGCCAAAGAAGAGGTACAAAAACACCAACAAACTAACCAACTCAGTAGCTTTAAACAAACCTAAAACAAATACTATTATGATGAAAGGACATGCATTTGACCACCTGCTATCTCTTAAAGTTAAAGCATGATATGGGATCTTTGACTAGCTTTTGAAGGGGCTTCTTCTGAATGACTGAATGAGAGTCAACGCTACCTTGGGCATGTTGGACAGAGCGACGTAGCCATCCCTGCGACTGATCGTGACCCGGAAGGTGGCTTTGAAGGCGGGCTCGTCGAAGCAAGGGAAGGCCTTTCTGGCGTACAGTGGCTCGAACTGGGTGGCAGCCAGGACCCTGGGGAACACAGCTTAGCATCAGGGACGGCCACTGGCGTTCGTGGCAGCACTGGATCTGATTCAATCAAATTAACCCCATAAAAACAAATCACTCATAGAAAGGGTGATTCTCATTAAAAGGCAATGCTGTCACTGCTGTTCACCACTTCTGTATCAACTAGCTCGTAGTTTCAAATCAACTCGACACATCTGGAGTCAACGCTGCTCGATTAGGATTTAAAATATGTTCTCACATCCTATTTACGTTTATATTTAGGTCAACCAGGAGACGCTTTAATCCAAAGCGATTTACAGCGAGTACATCCGTCTTTAGAAAGAGGAAGTGAGGCCGGTGTGCGTGTGAGACTCTACTGGTCAAAGCCCGTCTCGGTCGGTAGACGGTGTTCTGCTCAGGATAGCTGCCGCTCAACCAGTCACCTCTTCTTGCCGTCCTTGTCGGTGTAGGAGCTGTTGTAGAAGCCGTCGTAGGTGTTGGACAGGCCGGCGTGGTAGTCCAGCGTCAGCACACAGCGCTGTCCCTGCTTCAGCTCCTCAGGGAACCGGACGGCCACCTGCTGGTGGGGCTTATACTCCAGCAGGGTCACGACCTCGGCCTGGCCCTCGCCCAGCTGCAGCGGGAGCGTTCACACCAGACCAAGACAGCCAGTCACAACCATAGTGAGAAACACACATCACATTCTATCTGCATAGCCCTTAATCACAGCTACAGTCACAAAAAGGCTTCACAAGACATTTATCTATGGCACCCCCTGACCCTAGAGAAAACTCCCTTAATCAGAAAGGAAGAAATCTTAAAGTTCCCATGACATGCCAACAGGTGTGAGTGGGGTTAGCCAACCAGCCTACCCGGTGGACTGTGGCAAACTTTGATCATCTCTCCGTCACACATCTAGGTGGACACGCCCACTTGTGATGTCATAAGAGCCCGATTTTGAACACGGCGTGTGAGAGTTAATCACACTCACACCTGGTGGCGTGTCATGGGACCTTTAAGAAGGACATCTCTCCGGTGGAATGTCTCCGTCGCAGCGTTTAGGTGCGACCCTTCAGTGGGCCGTGTGGGCGCAGGCCGTCTGAGGGGGGGGGGGGTCTCACCTGGAAGGTTGCCTTGGTGACGGTGAGGTCGGCGGCGTGCAGCACGATGCGCTGGGTGGCGTGGAGCACGGCCATGCTGATGACGGTGCGGCCCGTGAAGGTCATGGCGTCGAGGTCAGGGTTCACGGTGAGGTCGTAGTGGACGGGCCGCACGCTGGCCGGGAGGTGGAGCTCCGCCCAGGGGAAGGGCTCCCCCGAGGTGGAGTTGGGGTACACGGGCTCCATGGGGGCGGTGCTGTTCTCCTTGGGACAGCCCGTCTGTAGGGGTCAGGGAGGGGGGAGGTGGAGTGGGTTCAGAGAGCACCTTCCCAGAGCTTCACAGAGCTCAAACGGTCAACGGTAACAGATAAAGCACACAGTAGTGTCACGGCACACGTTAAAACAACACAACGCACGACACATTGCAGTTCATGCGTTCCTGAACACTGGCAATAGCACTCGAACCAGAATGCATCATGGGTATTTTTCGGTTGCTGAAACTCAACGTAAATATATTTCAAAACCTACATCAATGAAAACTTTGCATTGACACGTATCGCGTGAGCACCTGAGGACCTAATGGAGCTATCAGTGTGGGGGTGGGTGGGTGGGGGGGGGGGGAGTAGTTCCCTGACGTTAGCAGACACCCGCCATGCAGAGCTTCACAGAAGGTGAGGTGGACAAGATTAAGCGTCCCTGATCCAGACAGGACGTGGGGGTCCCACAGCAGAAGGTTCAGCAAATTAGACGAACAAAAAATGATACAAATGTAAAAAAACAACATATACAGCAAACATGAACATTTACACAACCAGAGAAGTAGGAATGAAGAACTAAAGAAAACTAAATCATTTAGCGTTAGTGCTGTCAGTTTAACGCGTTATTAACGGCGTTAACGCAAACCAATTTTAACAGAGATATTTGTTTTATTGCGCGATTAACGCTCTTTTGCCTTGGCAAACGTTGTCGTTTTTTCACCTGCTGTCTAGCAACAACTCGTCACGTTAGAAAAACAACAGCACCATACCGGATCTAGCTACACCGGAAACAAAACAACAAGCACGCCGCACAAACTTGTTGGGGCAAGCAAGGATACAGAGCGGGTGAAAAACTCCTTAAAAGTGTGTGTGTGTTTGTGTGTCACTCTGTTCGAGCCTGCACGGGAGTTCAATGTTGTCATTAGCTGTGACGTCTTTCTGACCAATCGCAGTTCAAGGCCGACCTGGGCTGTGCCACTTCGGGAGGGGCCGCTCAGTTACTCCCCTCTAGACCAAACCGACTTGGTTGCGACGTTGACAGTTGGTGAGTGTTGCGTCTGTTGAGTGAGTGAGAGGTTGCGGGCGCACAGCTCAGGCTGCCGGACGGCGCTGCAAGGAACTTTTATAAACGCAATATTGTTATCCCGCAGTAATCAGCCCGACAGCCCCGAAGCGTTAACGGCCCACCGGGAATTCTCCCGATTACCACTCCGCCGTGTGTGTGTGTGTGTGTGTGTGTGTGTGTGTGTGTGTGTGTGTGTGTGTGTGTGTGTGTGTGTGTGTGTGTGTGTGTGTGTGTGTGTGTGTGTGTGTGTGTGTGTGTGTGTGTGTGTGTGTAGGCGTTATTCGGTAGCCTGGTAATGTGTATAGGCCTACGTACGGTAGGAATATTCATACTGGTTTAAATAATAAATGTTATAGTATTTCCCATATTTGCTGAGCAAGAGATTTGTCCGAAAGTTCAGTGATTGAAACAAATAAAAGCCCGGGCTATTGAAGTTTTACGGTAGGCCTACCACTGTCATGCACCTACCCGATGTCAAGTGGACCGGGTTGAATTCACTGCGGGTCTCTCTTCTTATATTCATCTTACCAAATATATATTTTATTACTGTCCTTCTCAACACTCTGATCTCACTAAAAGGCTGGCAGCACGAAATCAAGGGATATTTAGAATAGAAAGAAATGTGTGATTAATCGCGATTCAATATCTTAATCGCTGGACAGCACTAGTTTGCGTCTGTGACTCATGACAGCGAGATGAGCGGAGCTCAGGACAGCAGGAAGAGGTCCTCTTACCCTGGTGAAGGTACAGCCGGGCAGGAAGTACAGCACCATGCTCATCGACACCACGATGACCAGGAACAGCACACACACCACCGTGGTCCGAGTGGACGGCCGCGAGCAGGAGCTGCGGGAGACAGGACCCTGAGATCAGACCTTCACCCTGACCCGCGGTCAGCCGGACCCTCACCCTGACCCACGGTCAGCCGGACCCTCACCCTGTCCCACGGTCAGCCGGACCCACACCCTGACCCACGGCCAGCCGGACCCTCACCCTGACCCACGGTCAGCCGGACCCTCACCCTGACCCACGGTCAGCCGGACCCTCACCCTGACCCACGGTCAGCCGGACCCTCACCCTGACCCACGGCCAGCCGGCCGGCCGTGGGTCGGCCAACAAATCTTTCTGTTCATGATCCAAAATGCAATCAATCATTTCTGTCATCTTGATTCCGTTTAAATAGCTGTTAAGATTAAACCAATCGCAACGGTCTCTGCACGAAGCTCACTGCTCCACCACGACGTTGACCGACCCCCTCACCTGGGCAGGGCCTGCCGTGCGTAGGGGTAGGAGCCAGCGCGGTGGGCGGCGCTGCGGTTCATGAAGGACATGCCCAGCAGCCGCGCCGAAGACTCGCTGTCCTCCTCATCGTCGTCCATATCGTTCTCCCCCAGGCCGCGGACCAGCAGGCGGGAGCTGCGGGGCTCGTAGACCACCTCGTCTGGGTCCAGGGTGGGGAACGCCTGGAGGGAGGGAGGGAGGGAGGGAGGGAGGGAGGGAGAGGTCGACACAGGACAGGTCAATCGACTGAACTCTTTACAATATAATTCACCCATTCAGGCACACATTCTCACACACACACACATTCACGGCGGAGTCAGCCATGCAAGGTGACAGCCAGCTCGTCGGGAGCAGTCAGGGTGAGACGTCTCGCTCAGGGACACCTCGACACTCAGCTAGGAGGAGCCGGGGGTCGAACTAGCGACCTTCAGGTTAGCGGCTGACCCGCTCTACTTCCTGAGCCACGTGCCGCCCAGCCGACAGATGAACGTGCAAACACAGACAGGCTGCTCCACGGGGAGAGAATTGCTACCCTAGGAAACATCCTTTCTACACAGAGACGCCGGAGTGTGTTCCCTGTGAACCGAGCCCGGCTGCAGATGGGCATCCGGAGTTCATGGCCTCTAAAGACCGGGAGCGCCTGGTTACCGGGAACGCCGCGGAGTCCTTGGCCAGGTCCACCACGTCCGGCTCCTCCTCAAACATGCTGTTCTCGATCATGTTCCGCGGAAGGTTGGCGCGCTCTGCTGGAAGAGAAAGTAAAGGACACGGTGAGGACCGCATGGCGGGGGGAGCGGACCTTACTGGGAGACACCAGCAACTGTACTGGTTTGCGTCATGAGTATTGCTCGTGGAATTTGGGGCGAGTGAAAGTAGGAATGCGAAAAACGAGACAAGCAGGAATTTGCGTTGACCCAATACAAAGACCGTTTAACAAAGCAGTGATTTGGGTCATTTCCTGTTGGGAAATGCTGCGCTTCACTTCCTGGTCCACCACGCTGCAGTCGCTTAGCCCGTGCTGAAGACGAGTCACTCGAATGTACAAAATAATAAGAAGATGTCAGAGTAATGAAATCATGGGTCGGTAGTTCTACCGGATACCAAGAAACACTTACAAGAAGAACCCTGTTGTCAGCATGCGTGTTTGTGTGTGTACGTGTGTACGTGTGAATGTGTGTGTGCGTGCGTTTGTCTTTTGTACGACGATGGCGGACCCTCCCACAGCAGAACAAGCCTCTTACTGTCCTTCAAACAGAGAAACGTTCAACTTCCCAATTCACAAATAAAGAAGTGAAACAGCGGAGTGTGCAGGTTTCAGCAAGCGCCCTGCCCAGATCGGAGCTCTGTGGACAGAGCCCTTTCAGTCTTAAATGACAGGTTTAAATGCAAACAACAGGGTGGTAATTAATCCACATTACAAAGCTGCAGCTTTGGTTATTTAATTATTTTGACAGCGTGCAAAGCCGCCACGAGATATAGTCAAGACTGTGTCAGCAGCACGGCTGTTTCAATCTCTCTCTCCTCCACAAATCAAATAAATAGTCTAGCGCCCGACCGTGACACGTCACCAAACCTGATGGGCAAGGTGCTGATAAGCCTTTAATGAACAGAGGAAGCAGCCTCATGTCCGTCCATATGTTTCTGTTGACACTAAGAGCCACCAACAAGGGTAGTTTACGACCACAAAGGGGAAACAATAAACTGATAACAACACAACAGTGACTCAAACTTGTATGAACCGCCTCTATCTTTATAACCCACTAATCTCTCGTCAAGTCTACAATGCTGTAATGGAGAAGTCACAGGCCTCTCTGCTTGTGTGACCAAATCACTGCACACTTTCAATCCTTATCAGCAGCATATAAATTATAATCTAAAGAACACACACAGACAGGCAAGGCAAAGAAGGCATGGCAATGCAGGCATGGGAACCAGAACAAAACATCGGTACGGTTTCATTTAAATTCAACGGACATGAATGTAACACAATAGTAATACACAAGTAGTATAGTTCATAACATTGAAACACCATATCTGCTGCTTATTCCCAGTAAGGTTGTAGGGATGACAGTTATTTAAACTGTGTGGTGTGACATTTCTGACATTGTAGACAACACACACACACACACACACACACACACACACACACACACACACACACACACACACACACACACACACACACACACACACACACACACACACACACACACACACACACACACACACACAATATATATGGAATAGCTTAAATAAAAGTGAAACAAAGTCAATGGGAAGTCCCGTAGAGCTACTCGAAGCTAATTCCAGATGCCTGGGGCTAGGAGTTGTTGTTAGCCGCTAGTTAGCCGCTAGTTAGCCGCTGGAGCGCACGACCCCCCGCTGCTTACCCGACAAGTTACTGTCAAACGGATCCATGACTGACAGCGGGACAGAGACCCGGGAACCCCGACGGGCTGGACCGGAGGCGACGTACGCTGTACGGGAGCCCTCACTTCAGATCACCTGTTAGTCCTCCGTGGGAACAGATGAAGACACTGGGAACGACAGCTTCCTCTGCTGTTGACAGTTCTTCCACGCAGTGATGCTCTGTCGTCCTATTGGCTGCTGGGCATCAGGGGGGCGTTACTGCGCAGAAAGAGCCGGAGTTTCGACTACAGGACGCATGTTGGCGCTTCAAGACAGTATTTATAATATAATAACTAATATGATAAATTTAGCGACGGCATTTAAGTATTGGTCATATTAATGACTTATATCTACCATTTAGTTTACTCGATAGTTGACAATACAAGGATTGAATTTGAGAACTTGTCATGGTCAAGTCAAGTCAACTTTATTTATAAGGCACATTTGATTCACAAGGCGGATTCAATGTGCTTCACAAAAACACGATAAAACATACAAAAACAACAAAAGATATTCAAAAACCAGATTTAAATTAATCATTAACGATTTTCAAAAATGCATGAACGACCTTTGAAGAAAATAAAGTTAAAATTGCATCATACTTAAGCAGAAAGCGGAGGTGAACATGAACGATTTAAATGGGTTAGTTAAATGGGTCAAAAATTAAAGACACACACAAACAAAGTCCTCCAGCGCTTAGACTTTATTAAGTCAACCATAGTGCTGCAACAAAAAGGACCAAACACCAACCTCAGTTCAGTCTTTGATTGCAACGTTTTCAGAATAAAATCCACATTCCAAAAAGGTCAAAAAATAAGAATTATTAAAACAACAAACAACAAATAGAAAAAAATATCCTTTGGATCAAGTTGAATGGGTTGTTTATCCGTTTGCGATGACTTGCACTTTAATGAATGTGTCTATTGAGCCAGTCCCTCAGAGGCCCCAGGTTCATCTCCATCCACAGGACGTTCTTCTGCACGTTGTCAAGGGCAACCTGCGTGGCCCGGAGCTGTGAAGCCTGCTCCTCTATGGACTGGAAGAAGGACCGCATCTGGGGTCACAGGGAGACAGGCCGTCAGACAGACAGGCAGGCAGGGGGACAGGCAGACAGACAGAGAGTCAGACAGACAGACAGAGAGGCAGACAGGCACAGACAGACAGACACAGACAGACAGACAGACAGACAGACAGACAGACAGACAGACAGACAGACAGACAGACAGACAGACAGACAGACAGACAGACAGACAGACAGACAGACAGACAGACAGACAGGCAGGCAGGCAGGCAGGCAGGCAGACAGACAGACAGACAGACAGACAGACAGACAGACAGACAGACAGACAGACAGACAGACAGACAGACAGACAGACAGACAGACAGAGGATATCCATACGAGTACACAGATATGTTCCTTGATGGGAAACCTCTGCACTAAAACAGTATATCTGTAGGCGTGTAAGCATGGTGAGACAACGTGGTAATTACGTCCGAGAGTTCTTCTGCTGAGGAGAACCAGGCAGTGGTTCCCACTATTAGGCTCCTGATGCAGAATGAGCTCAGCTGGAACCTGCAGACCAGAGGAGATCAGAATCATTACTACTGGGGTGTGGCATGTCTCTAGGCCCCCTCTAAAACAACCTCTCTTCAAAACACCTCCATGAGGCTCTTCATCCATTCATTCTGTCATTTGTGCAAATTAAAACATTCAAGTAAGTTTGTTTAAAACCTTAAAATGGATTTGCTGAAGTTATACTGACTTTTGAATCAGGAAGCCCCAGTTCTTCTTGAAGTAGGCCCAGGCCAGCTGCTGTCCGTGTGGGTTCCTTGCCACCAGATAGACCAGAGTGGACAAGTCCTGGTTGCGAATAACTTCCCCTTCCAGGGACATCTCCAGAAGTCTTTAAAAATGCAATGTTGCATTAGTTTGATATCTAAAGTCAAGTGACTTATTTAAGATGCACTTTGCAACAGACTAACAAAATAATAACTATGCACTAGAATCTAACTAAATAAAGAATATACTATTCCCAATCATGCAGTACATCATTTACGCCACACGGTGGCGCCATAAGCTGCTGTTAAACGGAAGGGGAGAGCGTGCACCTGCTCAGCTTGTTCTTGTCTCTGCTGCTGCCCATGGCCGACAGGATCTTGTGTTTGTGCGTCTCCGACGGCGACGCAGTGTACGTGTGGAGGAGGAACTCCCAGCCTCGCTCATCCTGGGCCCCGACTGAATAAATGGTCTCCGTCAGGTCCGCGGGCAGGCTGGGGACCGCCAGGGGGAGACGGGCAGAGCACACACACACACCATGTAAGAGCCAGGGCCTGTGTGGAGCTCGCTGCTGAGCTACGGTCAGCGCTATGCCCGGAAACCGTGCTCTGGACGTGAGCCCTCCAGCGCTAACGGCGTCGGATACGGATGAATGTTTAAGCACTGCCACATTACAGACACGGCAGACCTGAGTTTTCCCTCGGAGTGGAGCCAGTCTGCGAATCTCTGATTGGCCTGCCGCAGACAGGGGGCGTGGCCCAGGTCGCAGGCCAGGGAGATGACCTCTGACCTGAGGTGGCGCTCGGTCACGGAGCCCTTGTCCTCCCACGTCTGCCGGTCGATGACGTCGCCGAAGAAGCGGAGGATGTACGTCTGAACGGGACGACACACACACGCCGCGTCTCAGATACGCAGGATGGAGGATTAAGTAGAGATGCTCCGGTCAGCCTTTATGGGCCCGATCACCGATTACCGATCACCAAAACCGTGATCGGCCGATTGCCGATCACTGCCGATCACAGAATGGCAGGGGAATGGGAATCTTCCATATTTTTTTATCGATAATCTGGATAGGTGGCAAGCACCAGTTTCTGTTCCAATAGACTCTTTATTCTTTCGCTTTGGATCCCCCATGACGGAAACATCAGAGGCTCCGCAGAATGTGACTGTCATATACGGTACTGATATGTGCCTGCGTGCATACTGCTGTCATTACGGTACGGAAATGTGCATGTGTGCATACTGCTGTCATTACGGTACTGAAATGTGCCTTCGCGCATACTGAGCAATACAAGTTCTCAGTTAACGACACTGAACGTGAAACTGCCTAGTAGGAGACATTGCGCTTCAATTAGTTTAGGTTTTCTTACATATATTAAATACAATTTTCAATCTAAGAAAAGTTAAGTCATGTGATTCGCTTTTTAATCGGCGCTTTTAGGGTTCTCCGATCAAACAGTTTATAGCCAATATCGGCCGATCATGACCGGCGTCCGATCAATTGGAGCATCTCTCGTCCAGCGTTAACCGCTTACGCAACCCGGGTGCCTACAGGGTACGGAGGAAACGGGGTTTCCCGTCTGCAGGTCGAGGGGCCGCGTGTGACCCTCGTCGCCCCTCACCCTGAGCTTCTGGGTGACGTCGTGCTCCGCCGTCTTCTCCAGCATCCTGTAGTAGGCCCCCAGGAAGCCCAGGCCCTCCAGGAGCGGCACCGTGTGGGTCTCAGAGGGCAGGTAGCCGATCAGGTCCAGGGCTCGGCCCATGGACAGCTTCCCAGTCCTGCAGCCCGACAACACGGACGATTAATCCACTAAGGTTTGGATCACTTTAACATTTACATTGAGGGCGTTTAGCAGACGCTTTTATCCAAAGCGACTTAGAATGAATCCATTTGCCAGAAGAAAGAGATACAACAATATACCGCTGTCGGTACAGTTAGGACGTTCATAGAACCAAGTGCCAAGCACTAACTATCACTAGGTTAGCCCATTCGCCGTAAACAACAAAGACAGATAGGATAAGATGCTACACAATGCTGAGTACTATTTTTAAGTGCAAGGACGTACAACGTACAACCAGTGCGTTTCAAATTAAAACACGGACACACTCCTTGAGCACAACCGATTAAGAGCCAGGCCCCAGGGATGCTCACACGATGAGCTGGAAGGCGTTGTGTATGAGGTGGGTTCTGTCGTGGTAGCTCAGAGCCGTGTGGTTCTCCCTCAGAAGCTGGGTCAGCTGGTCCCAGCCGCGGCCCTCGTAGTGGACCAGGTAGTACCCCGCCATGTCCGTGTTCACCTTCACCCAGCTCGCCTGGTCCCCCACGTCCACGCTGTCTGGAGGACAACGGCACAACAACAGTCAGTGGTCTAGAGGGAGGTGCCCGTCCCCAAAACACACGACTAGCTCGTTAGCTTCAGCAACAGGTCTGCTAGCCCAGGGGAAGACTCCGGTCTGGGGTATGAGAGCCCAGCGTGTGGGCAGGTAGCCGGGTAGGGAGGGAGACAGACAGGCGAGCCATCCAATCAGTTCATTCAGACCAAACGATGATGATGGGACAGACTGATTACCAAAAATCATGGAGCCCATCCCATAGGTGAAATAAAACAACTGGACTCAGGAATCCAAAACACAAGGCTAGTAATATTATCTTCTTGTACTGGTGGAGTGCATTAGGGTTAAGGTTAGTGTGTGTACCACAACAAATAGTACACATACACACACACACACACACACACACACACACACACACACATTGATGTGGCTCTGTAGGTGAGCTCACCTGCCTCTCACCTGTCTTTGTGACCATCAGGTGTCGATGCACCGTGCTGGACGCACTGGTCTTGAAGGTCAGAGGTATGTGCCAAAGGTACCTACAACATAATAACCAGAACCACTGAGTCAGGTCATGAACATGACCCATGATCCTTTCAATTCTAGTACAATTATTTTGTTTACCAAGCATTTGAGTTTGTCGTGCATATTCTTTCCATGGGCAAGGTAGTGTGTGTGTGTGTGTGTGTGTGTGTGTGTGTGTGTGTGTGTGTGTGTGTGTGTGTGTGTGTGTGTGTGTGTGTGTGTGTGCGCACGAGTGAGTGCGCACGCGCTTGTGTGTGTGTGTGTGTGTGTGTGTGTGTGTGTGTGTGTGTGTGTGTGTGTGTGTGTGTGTGTGTGTGTGTGTTTGTGCGCGCGTGTGTGTGTGTGCGTGCGTGTGTGTGTGTGTTCACCCCTGCTGCAGCGTGGCCCAGACAGGGTCTGACGGCAGGACGGCCTTCAGGAAGCGTTCCTGTTTGAGCAGGAGGCGGGAGCCCTCCCTAGTAACCGTTACCAGGGGCACCCCCTTCTGCAGGGTCCAGGTGTTCATCATGGCCGTCAGGTTCAAGTGCTCTCCTGCAAACAGGTACTGCAGCCACAACAGCCAATCACAGCTCGGTCTACCAAAGCCTGGTTATTGGTTAGTGACTGATCATTGACTGGTTAAGCACTTTGACTGATGATCTAGCGCTGGCTGTGCAGAGGTCACATGACCCGCGGGTCCCCTGTGGTGAACTAGGACTGCCCTTTGGGATTAACTGCACTACAAGGAACTGGACATCAATAGCCTTGTATCCCTTGTTATTAACATCTACTCTGCCCACCCGCTCTTGTTATTTATTAATGTCTTTGATATTATATTCATGCAATGTTTTTGTAGCCACTGCAATTCTGATCTGCTGCTGAGTCTGTTTGGAGGAAGGCGTCTGCTCAATGCCTAAATGTAAGAACGTTGTATGAAATACGGCGTGGAAACTGTCTGCTCTGAGGCATCAGGCCCGCCTGAAAAAAGTGATTACCGCGTTCTTCGAGGCTTGCCGGTCGTTGTAGCAGAATTTCCCTGAAGTGAAATCCTCTTCTGAGCAAGTCTGTGGAATTAATCAATTTTTACAATCAACCGGAGTATATCGCTCATGGGCTGCGTTTGATTGATGAGAAAGTCCCACATTATGGTATGGAAGGTGAGTTATGTGAGTGGTGTCTCTTGCATTAGCCAGGCTGTCCCACAGGTCCTGGTTCTGGGCGTTGCCGTAGCTGAACTTGCGCAGGTATCGCACGATACCGCTCTGGAAGACCTCGTCGGTCAGGAAGTGTCTGAGCATGTGCAGAACGCACGCGCCCTAGCAGGGGAAAAAATAATGTGACAAGCGTACAGAGAAGTAGAGAACCACTTCGCTGAGAGAGAGAGCTTTTTCTACATTACTAAATGTTAACAGCATCTCATGAGTTGCTGTGTGTGTGTGCTCCGCCGCCATACCTTGTCATAGGAGACGGTGTCAAACATCTCCCTGATCTGGGTGGGGTTCTCCGCCGCGCTGGAGATGGGTCTGGACGAGTTGAGGGAGTCCCGGCCCACTGCCGCGAAGCAAACGTTGAGCAGATATTCCTCCTGTCAGGGGCAGAGTGCAAGGGAGTAAGTATCCTACCTGCTCCTCCTCTGGAACCTCCCTCATGGAGGATCTAGAGGAGGAGCCCCTCCTGGAGCTCCTCCCTCAGGGAGGAGCTCCAGGAGGGGCTCCTCCTCTAGATCCTCCATGAGGGAGGAGCTACAGGAGGAGCCCCTCTTGTAGCTCCTCCCTCATGGAGGATCTAGAGGAGGAGCTCCTCCCTCAGGGAGGGCCGTATGCTGAGACCACGAGGAGAAGCCCTACCACGTGTAGCTCCGGGTAGGTGGCCTCCACGGCGATGTACTCCATGTATCGGGCGAAGCCCTCGTTCAGCCAGATGTCGTTCCACCAGACCATGGTCACCAGGTTCCCGAACCACTGAGGGGAGGACCTGACGTCAGTACCGCCCACTGACTGGTGGAACAGACCTTCTGCGCTTCTGTCTCTCCAGGTCAGACATTAGAACCGTTCAATACGACGACATTTATATCATGTTTTCATCAGAGATGAATGATGTCAGATGAAGTCAATAGACGAGATGATCATCTTGTGACGTCGGTACCTGGTGGGCCAGCTCGTGGGCTATCACCATGGTAACCCAGAGTTTGTCCTGGGCTGAGGAGGAGCGCGGGTCGTAGAGGAGGCTGGTCTCTCTGTACGTGGTCAGACCCCAGTTCTCCATCGCTCCCGACTCAAAGTCCGGGATGGCTATGAGATCTGAGGGAGACAAACAGAGTCCATCACACTGTACTGGGATCCAGGACCTCACACTGTACTGGGACACAGAACCTCACACTGTACTGGGACTAGGGCTTTGACTTTTGCCCAAAAATCATATTCGAAGTTTGTTTGTTTATTAATATTAATATTCAAATATATTCGAATATTTATTAATAATATTTTGACCATTAAATGCCTTCAGTAAGACCTGGATTGGGCTTCGCGAGGTTTGTTTACCGGCGTTGCTATGGTTACCGGTGTTGCGTCGCTGTCTAATCAATACTTCATTCACTGCCTCTTCCGTGGTTATTACAATATTATGAATAGACTGCGTCAGGTTCTCCGACGTCTCTCCCTCTTGGCCTGCCCATAACCGGTTCGAATATTAAGGGCTGCCTAATATTCGTTCGAATTTTGATTTATTTTTTTGATATTCGAATTATATTCGAATAACGAAGTTCGGAGTCAAGCCCTAACTGGGACCCAGGAACCATCTCACATTGTACTGGTGGCCAGGGGCCCAATAAACACCCACACTGTACTGGGACCCAGGAACCATCTCACATTGTACTGGTGGCCAGGGGCCCAATAAACACCCACACTGTACTTGGCCCCAGGATTGGCGATGGCACTTGAAGTGTGTTTATGTAAGCCCCTTGAAAGCGCTTTGGGTCGAAGCGCCGGCCTGACACGGCGTAACGTGATGCGTACCTTGCTTGGGGAGCGGGTAGTTAATGTTGAAATACTTCTCATAGAAGTCCAGCGTCTTGACGGCGACCTCCAGAGCGTAGTGGGTCTGGTGCAGCTTCTCTGGGGCCGCGTAGATGGACACCTGGGGAGGGTTGACTCTGTAATATAACATATACACCAGACAGAACACCAACCAACACCTAGCATCATGAGCTCACCTAACATAACAACGCCTAACATAACGACAATAACACTGAACATGACCATACCTAACATAACAACGCCTAACATAACGACAATAACACTGAACATGACCATACCTAACATAACAACGCCTAACATAACGACAATAACACTGAACATGACCATACCTAACATAACAACGCCTAACATAACGACAATAACACTGAACATGACCATACCTAACATAACAACGCCTAACATAACGACAATAACACTGAACATGACCATACCTAACATAACAACGCCTAACATAACGACAATAACACTGAACATGACCATACCTAACATAACAACGCCTAACATAACGACAATAACACTGAACATGACCATACCTAACATAACAACGCCTAACATAACGACAATAACACTGAACATGACCATACCTAACATAACAACGCCTAACATAACGACAATAACACTGAACATGACCATACCTAACATAACAACGCCTAACATAACGACAATAACACTGAACATGACCATACCTAACATAACAACGCCTAACATAACGACAATAACACTGAACATGACCATACCTAACATAACAACGCCTAACATAACGACAATAACACTGAACATGACCATACCTAACATAACAACGCCTAACATAACGACAATAACACTGAACATGACCATACCTAACATAACAACGCCTAACATAACGACAATAACACTGAACATGACCATACCTAACATAACAACGCCTAACATAACGACAATAACACTGAACATGACCATACCTAACATAACAACAAACACACCTAGCATAACGACCAGAGCTAGCCTGACAACGACCAGACCAAAAGGTGAGTGAAAACACTAATATTGCAGTACCTTGACCCCAGAGGAGGTGGTCGCTGAGACGGATCTGAAGTCACAGATAACAAACGCCACGAGGTATGTGCTCATCTTCACGCTGGTGGCAAAGTGGTCTTCCATCAGGTCCTCATTCAGTCTGACCGTCTTCTCCTGTAATACGGGGAATACAGTTTAAACTACACACTGGAAACATTGAAGTCCTGCTAGAACCAGAAGGACTTATGGAACCAACACTGGAAAATGTGGGGCGATGTGTCTAACATGCCATTCAAATGTCTTTCATGTATTCTTTTAAATCCTGTGTTTTTTATTGATTCTTTTAAATCCAGGAGTTTAAATGTCTCTTTGAAATCCGGTTTTATTTTCTTGCGTGACATGTTTTGACGTGACGCCCATTGAGTCTGCCTTTTGTAAGAAATGTGCATTATAAATAAAGTTGACTTGACCGTGGCTCCACTCACTATGGGCATGTTGGACAGGGCGATGTGCTCAGGACTCCTCCGGATGGTGACGGTGTAGTTGGCTTTGAAGCTCGGCTCGTCGAAACAAGGGAAGGCCTTCCTGGCGCTGGTGGGCTCAAAATGTGTGGAAGCTAGGACCCTGGGGAGGCAGACACAATAAATTGTGTCAACAAACAGTGGAGGATTTTGTTTAAAATGCAGAAATATTTATTTTATATATATGACATCCGTTAGAACTGGCCCGATCGGGACAGTGAGACGTCTTACTGGTACCGGTTTGTGGTGTCCTGTGCTGTGTTCCAATCTCCATACTATCCGTACTTACTATTCAAAGTTTAGTACGTAGGGCGCTCCAATTACGATCGGGGCGAAAAGAAGTGTACTGAAAGGACCCGGATGGTGTACTCAAAACGGTCAAACCGCTGAGCCAAGATGGCAGCCATCTTAGCTACGTAGCGGAAGAGGCGGAGCCAGGCTGAGCCAACGTCGGCCCATTTTCCACATAGCCTGCATTAATGGAGTCATTTTGTAGTTTTTAGCTTTTTTGCTTTTCTATAGCTGCTTGGCGTACAGAGTTCACCGTTCAAAGCGGGATGTTTTTGGCGGGGGACGAGCCGCGGCGGCAGACGTGATCGTAATTTTCGGTCCGTGCACCACGGAGTACTCGATTTGGAACAACACTGACATCTGAAAATCTGCGCACTTAGTGAGTGTGGATAGTGTTCTACGTTTTAAGTGTACTCATGGAAGTATGGATATCGGAACACAGCACTGGTCTACACGGAGGTCCGGTCCGGGTGTAGGACCAGACCCCCGTGTAGTCCGGTCTTCATGGGGGTCCGGTCCGGGTGGAGGACCAGACCCCCGTGTAGTCCGGGCTTCATGGGGGTCCGGTCCGGGTGGAGGACCCTCACCTGGTCTCTCCCGCCCCGGTCTTGTAGCTGCTCTTGTAGAAGCCGTAGAAGCCCTCCGTCAGCTCCGCCCCAAACTGCAGGTGGAGGAAGTAGGTGTGGCCGCTGCTGAGCACCCGGGGGGAGAACACCGCCACCTGCTCGTGGCCCGGGTGGTGGAGGACCGGGAGAACCTGCAGAGACACCGCCAGCGTCAGCCCTGGACCTAGCAATATGATGCTTTGTTCTGTTGGGTTCTTCTACTTTTCGTCTTTATATTCATCTATTCTTTATTGTTGCATAAGCACTTTCTGATTTAACCGTCTGTAGAGCTATATAAATATATAAATAAGACTTAGTTACCTTCATAAAGTTACTTTGCTGCTTGTTTATCACAATACACCCAAACAGATCAGAGCTAGCCTAGCTAGGTGTGAGTTCTCCACTGGACAGAGCTAGCCTAGCTAGGTGTGAGTTCCCATTGGACAGAGCTAGCCTAGCTAGGTTTGAGTTCCCATTGGACTGAGCTAGCCTAGCTAGGTGTGAGTTCTCCACTGGACAGAGCTAGCCTAGCTAGGTGTGAGTTCTCATTGGACAGAGCTATAGCTAGGTGTGGGTTCTCATTGGACGGAGCTATAGCTAGGTGTGAGTTCTCATTGGACGGAGCTATAGTTAGGTGTGAGTTCTCATTGGACGGAGCTATAGTTAGGTGTGGGTTCTCATTGGACGGAGCTATAGCTAGGTGTGGGTTCTCATTGGACGGAGCTATAGTTAGGTGTGGGTTCTCATTGGACGGAGCTATAGCTAGGTGTGGGTTCTCATTGGACGGAGCTATAGCTAGGTGTGGGTTCTCATTGGACGGAGCTATAGCTAGGTGTGGGTTCTCATTGGACGGAGCTATAGCTAGGTGTGGGTTCTCATTGGACGGAGCTATAGCTAGGTGTGGGTTCTCATTGGACGGAGCCTACCTGCTCAGACAGGGCGGCCAGGCTGTGGTCCAGCAGCATGGCGTTGGAGATGTTCAGAGCCTTGCTGTGGAGCACCACCCAGTTGGTGTCGTTCTTCACCTCCACCTGGACCCTGACGGAGCCGCTCAGCCTCAGCTCCGTGAGGTTAGGGTGGAGTCGGAGCTCGTAGTGGACGGGGACGATGTAGCTGAGGAGGATAGGAAACACAAAGCAGAGGAGAACGATCTGAAATGACCCTCTGGGACGTGCCGACGCTCGTCTGCCGCAGCGTGGAGGTGCTGAACGAGGGCGGCGTACCTGGGCAGGCGCAGGCCGCTCCAGGGGAAGGCCGGGTCGGCGCCCCCCCCGGTAGAGGCCTCTCCCGGGGGGCCGATGGAGGAGGAGGAGGCCTGGTGGGCCGACGAGGACCGGAACATGGCCGCCAGGAGGGACAGCGTGAGGAGCGTCACCACGGACATGTTGGAGGACCTGTCTGCTGCTATGTAACGGCTTATCAGGAGGATATGAGGAGCGACTGAGGACTGGGGTGGGGTGCAGCGGTCTGAAGGTAGGGCCTGGCGGGTGGGGGGGGGCACTGACACACTGTCAGGACAGGTTCCTGGAGGAAATGCCCATGTTTAAGAAATGTAGAAACACCTTCAGTGAACCTGAAAGGAGACCAAGACAGAGCAGTGGACGCTTGTGTAATTCATACAAGTCACAAAATGTTTATTCGTACATCTCTGCAGTTAATAATGCATCTGCAATAAGTTGATGTTGTCATTTATCTAACGCACGACTATCACATGACGGAACGTGTCCATTCTACAAAAGGACTTATAGGCCTTGTAGGAAATGATCGTGAATACATCGACAGATACCACTACGATACCAGAAGTAATTCTAATTCACAATCAAAAGGTAACAAGAAATCTATGTGCAGCCGAGCCGTAAACAGAAGCACATGACGCAGACTGAACGGGACGGCGGATCTATTCCGGTCAGGACCAGCTGGAAATGGTTCAGAGGAGGACAGAGGAGGACAGAGGAGAGGCGAGCACTGACACCACTGCACCTTGCTCACATGTCCTTGCAGGCCTATTAGTTTAATATGTGGAAGATGCGATAGAATCCCCCCCCTCCTCCCCTCTGCCCATGTCGGACAGCGAGCTGATAGGCCGACCTACCTGTAGTTTCTGCAACATGTAGTGAATAAACGCAATGAAGTGTTTCTTTATACTTTCGCGCATCCGGACTGCACGCTTGATAATGGACGAAGTAGTTTCATTTTCTGTTTTGAGATCCCGCCCACCCATTATTCAAAATCGGTTGCGTGCGCGTTCGTGTGTGTATCGCTGTGCGTGAATGTGTCGGAGGGAGTCACTCACAGAAA
>NC_082392.1:1331019-1339426 GCF_031168955.1 Gadus macrocephalus | reverse complement strand
TAGTGGAGGGAGGGGGATACAATGACGCCCCAATGAAGTGTGTGTGTGTCTGTGTGTGTGTGTGTGTGTGTGTGTGTGTGTGTGTGTGTGTGTGTGTGTGTGTGTGTGTGTGTGTGTGTGTGTGTGTGTGTGTGTGTGTGTGTGCACGCATATGTGTGTGTGCGTGTATATGTGTGCTTGGCTTGCACATCTGTGCGTATGCGTGTGCGCATGTGTGTCTGCATTCGCCAGTGTCTGCATGTGTGTACATGCGTGCGTGTGTGTGCGTGTGTGTTTCCGTGCCATCGTGAGTATACATGTGCGTGTGGGTGTGTGTTTTTGTGCGTGCACACTTTCCAGGTTTCCTTGGAGACACAAATGAGAGAATGGAATGTATATCTGCGCAGTAAAGGTGACACTCGCACGGCCCCAGGTTGTACATTGTGCTACGAGGCACCATCCGCATCCCATAATAAGCATCTCATCGCCTTGCCCGTCACATACACACACGCTGTTGGGGAGCCGTACAAAAGGCCGTTACAGGGGGCGGGGTTGAAGGTCAGACTAATTGGTTACCTTGCCTTGAAGGAGCGAGGCTGAACGTTAATTTATGCACAATGGCACAGGGCCTTTGTTATGGGTTGTTTGGGAGTCATGGCGATGGAACGACACACCTCGCCGTCGGTGTGTACAAAGTCAGAGAGACACACACACACGCACACACGGACACCCACACACTGGCACCGACACAAACGTACATACACACACAGACACACACTGGCACCGACACAATCACATTTACCCACGCATGCACACACATTCACACTAGCACTAAATCAAACAAGAATGCTCGCACGCAGACAAGACCACTGTTTAAGCACACGATTCGATTCGATTAGAATGCAATACATTGCATGAGGTATATAAGTCAGCATGTCCTGAACAGGATCGAGTTGTTTACACAAATACCTCGATCCTAATTAGGCGAGAGCCAAACACATCACGCCTCACTCAAACAGGTTCTGGATTAATTAAGAGACGTATCAGAACGAGACGGCTCAGCACGCTGTCAGCCACGAGCCGGCGGAACAGCAGGGAGCGAACACGGGCAGCGGGAGGAATAAAGCGATCTTCCTGGAGGACAGATGAAGAGAGGGGAGAAGAGAGAGTTGAGGGTATGTGTGTGTGATGGGAGGACAGTGAGGAGAGGAGAGGGGAGAAGAGAGAGTGGACGCAATTCTCTTCACCGCACGGCATGTGAAGGGTGTCAGGGTGTCAGAGACCGGACTTAGAGGATCTGTGTGTGAAACTGATTTGCATGAAGAGAAAGAAATAGGGGACTTCAAAGGACCCAAGTTTCCAGCAGAAGGCCCGTGCTGTATCTTTATATATATCCTGCTGGAGAGCGAGTAAATCCGCCCATTGAACCCGCAGCAATACTAGATGCTTAGTGTCTGCTGCCGAAGCAGGACTGGCCGGTCGGAGACGGAGAGAGAAAGCCAGTTGGCTGAAAGGGTGACCAATCTCGTCTCCTTGTGCCCGAAGGGGCCCAATGAAAACGCAAGAATGATTGGAGTTGATTTACGTTCCTGACATCGCTAACCAGATTACCCAACATCCCTTGCAGTGTGATTACTGTGATGCATGGTTTTGCGGATGTGCGTGCGTGTGCTTGCGTGCGTGCGTGCTTGCGTGCGTGCGTGCGTGCGTGCGTGCGTGCGTGCGTGCGTGCGTGCGTGCGTGCGTGCGTGCGTGCGTGTGTCTTGTGTTTCTGAAACTCCATAGTCCACACAGACACACAGTGGACTGGAAGGAGATTTGGGATAGAAAGTGAGAATCCAAACTACCAGGGGGAGTTCACATGGTACCTTGGTACTTATGCCGCTTTTCCACTGCATGGTACCAGCGCGACACGACTCGACTCGACTCGACTCAGCTCGCCTTTTTTGCGTTTCCACCGCGAAAACATGGTATCTGGTACCTGAAGTGGCTGCTTTTTCTAGTACCGCCTCGCTCTAGGTTCCAAGCGGCTGAGCCGATGCTAAAAGGTGACGTCGGCAGACGGCCGGCCACTGATTGGCCAGAGTGTGACGAAGTCACGAGAGCGACATGGCAACCATGCTGGTAACAGCCATAGCAGCGCCGCAGCCAACATATTCCACTTCTTCAACATGCCAGCTAATAATACGAACACGAATACCATCGCATCGATGTCCTCCATTGTTGTTATGTGGGTTCTGTCCATGTGTGGGTTGCGTGGGTGTTGTTTGCGTCGCGTACAAAAATACGTCACGGCCCTTTCGCGCAGCCGACCCCGCCCACGTCCAGGAGGTACTATTTGCGGTGGAAAAGCACCCGTGCTGCTACCGTGTCGAGTCGTGTCAAGTCGTGTCGTGTCGAGTCGAGCTACATGTGCGGTGGAAAAGCGGCATTAGTCTCTGGTATTTATCCCAGACACACACACACACTCACACACACACACACACACACACACACACACACACACACACACACACACACACAAACACATCCTGCTAATGAAGGCTAGATGACGTGGTAAGCCTTTGAAGCTGCTCTTTTTTGTATTGATTGCTCCACAGGATTGATAAATAATTCTGCTTTACATATATCAATGTTACAGCTGGGTTCTCCCTGCTAACTAGCAGAACAAAGGTGGATGGCTCCTTTGTACCATGATGAAGCGCATGTTCCTGTTCATCAAGAAGCTGAACCAAACGTTAGTTTTGATACGCTGAACATCACAGTGCAGTACCTCCACCGTGAGATGCGCTCCATTGACCTTATCACTTTTAAATATGTTTGACAAAGGAGGTACCAACTCATAAACTATCTCTGCACTGTATTGTATATTCCTATCCTATTTACTACAACTGTGAAACAAATGACAGTAAGAAGATGACAAAGGTGTAAGATAAGGAACCGAGAAGCACAGAAGCCGTTGATGCCAGCGAGCCCGAGAGGAGCAGAACCATCAGAACGCCTCTGCCCGTGCAGCCGTCTGAGTGCTGCGGCCTGGGCTCCCACTAACAGGTCCATCCCCTGTGCAGACTGCAGGCCAACAACATCCATCAGCTCGCTGCAGCCACTCCGCTCCAACAGCCTGCTCTTAAAGACGGATAGCGCGGGCCCGACTCATTTCACGCTCGCAGGAGTTAATGCTATTAAAGCCGACACACAGATACACTTAGACGCGCGCTCGCTCGCACGCACACGACGCGCACACAAACACAAACCCACGCATGCGTCCGCACACGCACACACAAACACACAGAGATGTGGCTGATGTCTAGCGGGCGCGCGGGAGCCGGGAGATAAAGAGGCCGGCCGGACAGCCCTGTGACACATCCCCATGTGATCCGCGTGGAGGATGTGCGTGCAGCCGCGCCGCGCTTTGTGTGAGAGCCACAGACTTGCACTCTCGCTTTGACGGATGCAGGGCCTATCTCCCAGCGATCCTATTACTAACCCTGTGACAGGCAGCACAAGAGAGAGAGAGCGGAAGGGTGTGTGTGTGTGTGTGTGTCTGTGTGTGTGTGTGTGTGTGTGTGTGTGTGTGTGTGTGTGTGTGTGTCTGTGTGTGTGTGTGTGTGTGTGTGTGTGTCTGTGTGTGTGTGTGTCTGTGTGTGTGTGTGTGTGTGTGTGTGTGTCTGTGTGTGTGTCTGTGTGTGTGTGTGTGTGTGTGTGTGTGTGTGTGTGTGTGTGTGTGTGTGTGTGTCTGTGTGTGTTTGTGTGTGTGTGTTTAATGTGTTACAGGGTGAAGGAGAGGATCATCTAGGAAGTCCTATTAGTTAGCGGCCCTCTCTATCACTGTGGCACGTTATTATCTGAAAAAGGCTTCGGTTGCATCACTCATGTTTCCCTTTCCCTCACACACATTCACTAAACGCATGCACACACACACAAACACACACACACACACACCGCCTCTTAATGTACAGACACACGCACACACACATATTTACTTTTCGCTTGATGAATTCAACTTACAAGCAAAGTAAAACTGCATGCCGATATTCCAGCAGCCAGAACGATAGCTCCGCTCTTCATCGACAGGCTGGCCCTCTGCCTACGGTCTAATCTCCACTGCTCTGGATTCAGGATCCAACGTTATTAAACCCTTCAAGGCCACATGGAGATGCTTCTGTGTACACTAGCTTTCATTTGCATTCATGTCCGACCCGACCTCGTTACCAGGGAAGCTCTGTCTGAACATCTCTCACATCTCCTTCCCGCTGGTCCACAGGAGCAGAGTCGTCGTGTGCAGGAAGACACACATTCATTGACACACACAGATGGACTGACACAACGCACACTCTGTCTATCTCTGGAAATCTATCCAGCTGATTGTTTGCTGAGTGTACCATGCAAATATGTCTGCGGGCTTCTTATATTCTAAATCTGTGTGTGTAGTGGGAAGCTGCACATATGGACTTACTTTGATATTAAAGGTAATATATTCAAATCTAATGCACTGTGGAACTTCTTACACTTCAGCCATCACATTGGAATTAGACTTTATTGCCTTCAGACCAAATTGATTTTGCGAGAAATATTCTGTCGCTGGTGGACGAGTTTAATTTTTTAGACACTCATAAATTCAATTTGGAGGTTCTTTGGAACAAAATTGATGACTGCAGCACTGAAAGTGAACATGGTGCACATTTACATAATACACGGAGGGGAAGTACATTTAAACGTCTCTCACAGATCTCTGGAAATAAATGCTTTGCACCCCGCTTCCAATCAAGCGTGCAAAGCCCATCTGTTCACTTGTAACAGCAGACGCTAGTGTTCGCTGGTACTGGTACCACACTAGTGTTTACTGGTACCTGTAGCTACTCAGTAGGTACCAGCAGACACTAGTGTTTACTGGTACCTGTAACTACTCAGTAGGTACCAGCAGACACTAGTGTTTACTGGTACCTGTAACTACTCAGTAGGTACCAGCAGACACTAGTGTTTACTGGTACCTGTAGCTCCTCAGTAGGTACCAGCAGACACTAGTGTTTACTGGTACCTGTAGCTCCTCAGTAGGTACCAGCAGACACTAGTGTTTACTGGTACCAGTAGCTCCTCAGTAGGTACCAGCAGACACTAGTGTTTACTGGTACCTGTAACTACTCAGTAGGTACCAGCAGACACTAGTGTTTACTGGTACCTGTAGCTACTCAGTAGGTACCAGCAGACACTTGTGTTTACTGGTACCTGTAACTACTCAGTAGGTACCAGCAGACACTAGTGTTTACTGGTACCTGTAGCTACTGAGTAGGTACCAGCAGACACTAGTATTTACTGGTACCTGTAACTACTCAGTAGGTACCAGCAGACACAAGTGTTTACTGGTACCTGTAGCTACTCAGTAGGTACCAGCAGACACTTGTGTTTACTGGTACCTGTAGCTACTCAGTAGATACCAGCAGACACTAGTCATCACTGGTACCTGTAGCTACTCAGTAGGTACCAGCAGACACTAGTGTTTACTGGTACCTGTAACTACTCAGTAGGTACCAGCAGACACTAGTGTTTACTGGTATCTGGAACCAGAAGCTCCTCAGAAAGGGTTCTCAGTTCTGTATATATAACCCCAGACAATTGTGTGTGTGTCTTAGTCTGTGTGTGTGTGTGTGTGTGTGTGTGTCTGTTTGTGTGTAGGTCTACGTTTCTGTGTGTGTGTGCGTTAGTGTGTTTGTGTGGTGGGTCTGCGTTTGTGTGTGCGTGTGCGTTAATATTTGCGTCTGCGTGTGTGTGTGTGTGTGCATGCATCTGTATCCATGCCGTGAGTACCCACCCCATGTGTGTGTCTACCTGCCCCTCCGTGTGTGTGTCTACCTGTCCGTCCGTGTGTGTGTCTACCTGCCCCTCTGTGTGTGTGTCTACCTGTCCCTCCGTGTGTGTGTCTACCTGTCCCTCCGTGTGTGTGTCTACCTGCCCCTTTGTGTGTGTGTGTGTGTGTGTGTCTACCTGTCCCTCCGTGTGTGTGTCTACCTGTCCCTCCGTGTGTGTGTCTACCTGCCCCTCCGTGTGTGTGTGTGTGTCTACCTGTCCCTCCGTGTGTGTCTCTACCTGTCCCTCCGTGTGTGTGTCTACCTGTCCCTCCGTGTGTGTGTCTACCTGTCCCTCCGTGTGTGTGTCTACCTGTCCGTCCGTGTGTGTGTCTACCTGTCCGTCCAGCTGCCCCAGCCGGGCTGTGAGCGCGCTGACCCTCCGACCGCCTCGTGTTTCCCCGGGCCCCCCGCTCCCCGCCGGCCTCGCGGGCCCCTGAGAGCCCCACATTGTTCGGCGGGGCCGGGGCAGCGCGGCCGGGGTAAGTGGATCCGCTCTCCTCTGGTTTAATCTAATCAGATGTGATGTTTCCAAACACAGGATGGCCGCCGGACCGGGAGATAGCGGACAAAGAGGAGGCCTGTAGTGAGCAGCTCCCCGGCCCCGCCCCTCCCACCCACCCGCAACATTTTCCCTCTCAGCTCCCGCTGCTGGAAAACAGAAAGAAGGCAATTAAATACGCAGGGAGTCGGTGTGTGTGTGTGTGTGTGTGTGTGTGTGTGTGTGTGTGTGTGTGTGTGTGTGTGTGTGTGTGTGTGTGACCTGAGAGTGTGTGAGTATCTGTGTGTGGAGACAACATCCTGTAAACTTAAAGGGTGACAGAGGAGTCATCCCGGAGGTTTAGCCTCCACAGCGAAAGTCAAACCCAGATTCTCTCACTCACTCACGCACGCACACACACACACACACACACAGACACACACACACACACACATCTCACACACTCACTCACTCACTCACTCACTCACTCACTCACTCACTCACTCACTCACTCACTCACTCACTCACTCACACTCACACACACACACACACACACACACACACACACACACACACACACACACACGCACACACACATTGTCCGTCCGTCCGTCCGTCCTTCACTCACACGGAGCCGGAGTGCACTATCACCAGCGCTGGAGCACCCCAGGGTGACACCGGACACCCTCACCCTGCGGCCTCACCCTCGCGGCCTCACCCTCGCCTCCTTTAAGACGGCAGGAGGCGAGGTTTAAAGCTGCAGTGGTGCGCCGGCCGCGTGTGTTCCAGGAGACCGTGGGTTGCCGTGGGTTACCGTGGGATACCGTTGCACCAGCCGACACATCACTCACTCCCGGTGCCAAGCGGACGGCGTGGACCGCGGGCTTGGCGGCTTTGAAATTGCGCACGTCAGATGTGGCGCCGGGGCTTCAAACGCGTCGGCTCGCGGCTCCGAGCGCCTTTCATCAGAGCCCCACCTCGCTCCCACTTTCATCCAGCGCCGGACAGAGCCTCATTAATTTATAATCAAAGAATCCCTCATTCTCTGCAAAGTCCGCCGAGAGTACAACGCTCTCCGGAGTGGACGGAGCCGTAACCTTTTAGACCGCCGCCTAATGGCCGCCGCCGGAGAGCGGGAAGGGAGGGCAGGGGGGGGGGAGTGGGGGGGGGGGGGAGACACAATTAAGGGTTCGTTTCGCCCTAAATTGGAAGCACCTAGATTAGGCCGCGCATCCATTAAACGAGGGGAGAGATAAATATACCCGTTAGGGAGGCGGTGGGATGGAGGGAGAGGTCGGTCGGCTCTCCCGGCCGCCCGGGGAGCGGCTTGGGAGCGGCGCTCCGGATCATTCCACGGATCCGAACCCTCGCCCTTTGATCCTACGCTGTGCAGGCCCCGCCCACGAGGGGCCCCGCCCACGTCTCCGGCCCGCTCCGCGTGTTATTGGATGTCGGCGCCCCTAAGGGCTTAGCCCCGCCTGTCAAGGCCTTCCTGACGCTGCGCTCTTCATTCACGGTGGCTGGGAGCGCACGGATCGGGTCACATGGCCCGGCGGAAATAACCGGGAGCAGATTAAAAACCAGGGGAGGAACCGAAACCAACCGGCTGACAGAGGGAGCCCTGGGGGAGGAGCTTACGGAGCCCTGGGGGAGGAGCTTACGGAGCCCTGGGGGAGGAGCTTACGGAGACGTGGGGGAGGAGCTTACGGAGACGTGTGGGAGGAGCTTATGGAGCCCTGGGGGAGGAGCTTACGGAGCCCTGGGGGAGGAGCTTACGGAGCCCTGGGGGCGGACCTTACTGAGGGTTTCACCAGATCAACTGATCAAAACGACACACGGACGTGTGGCAGGAGATTGGTGGTTTGTAGATAACGAAATGACCTGAAGGCCCATCGGGTGGATTCCCTGAAACGTGTTGCCTAGAAATGAACAATAAACAGCTGTTAAGAAATAAAATCGATTGGACATATCAGATAAATGACCAAAACGCTTTCTCTTTCTGAACCCCTGGGAAATGGTTCTTGTTTTGGCTTTGAGACCCATGTGCAGCGCATGTGTCCGACCCTTTCATCGTGTTCCCGGTAACGCTGCCCAGTGCTCTCCA
>NC_082392.1:1318519-1326019 GCF_031168955.1 Gadus macrocephalus | reverse complement strand
TAAACTAAACGTCGTGGTTCTCAGGTACCTGTCACGGGATGACTTCCGGGTCCTGACCGCGGTGAGCATCTTTTCAATCAGCTGTTGTGTTCGTGTGTATTAGTGTAGAGTCTGTAACTGTCCATCCCAGCCTACTATGTATACTACCAATACTACCGTATAATACAGTATACAATACCCTACTGATTATAACTGCTGAAAACACTACTAACAATACTATACACTACACTATACTATAATACACTACTAATACTATACACTATTAATACTTTACACTATACTATACACTACTGATACTATACACTACTAATAATATACTATACACCATCAACATGTTGCAGGACTATTGCTGTGTGTGTGTGTGTGTGTGTGTGTGTGTGTGTGTGTGTTGCATTTACAGCAATGGCTATATTTGTAGATTCAGTACATCAACTGATAATTATGTCTACCTCAAGATACAAACTGATATTTGTTGCATTATTGTGTATAGAATGATTCTTAATGTAATGTCTTTGCTCTTTCAACGCCTGTCATTCATGCTGTGATAGCCCAATTCCCTGTCCTGGTATTCCGATTACTGGGCCACGCATCTAACGTCTGTGTTCTCTGTGAACAGGTGGAGATGGGAATGAAAAACCATGAAATCGTCCCGGTCAGTCTGCTGGCCTCCATCGCCAGCCTCAAGCACGGGGGCTGCAACAAGATCTTAAGAGAACTCGTGAAACACAAACTCCTGTCCTACGAACACACAAAGAGTAAGAGCGTTCACGTCATTCTGGAACCCTTCTCCTTAAACGTCCTTTCACACAGGAGGCTCAAGATGGACCAAATACGAAGAAGTGCAACTGAAGATATTGAATAGTTTTGTTGTTGTGTTCCTCAGCTGTGCACGGTTACCGGCTGAACTACGGGGGCTACGACTACTTGGCGCTGAAGACCTTCTGTGCCAGAGAGGTGCTGCTCTCTGTGGGCAACCAGATGGGCGTCGGGAAGGAGTCGGGTACGTCTCGAGATGCCGAACAGAGAGTTACAGTTTCACAATGATCAAGGCAATCCAACTAGGGCCGTTCAAGGGATTACTTGGCCGATAATCACTACAAATCAAATGATATTTCTAGATATTCTCCAGTTCTCTATATGATACAACAATTACACAATTGTTATAACAATGTCACAGATACAGTTTGACAACATTGTGTAGGAGACCTGGAAATCACTTCCCCACCCGTTCCCTCGTAGATATTTACATCGTCGCCAATCCTGAGGGGGAGCAGTACGCCATGAAGCTCCACAGACTGGGCAGAACGTCCTTCAGGAACATCAAGAACCAGAGGGATTACCACAAGCACAGGAAGAACATCTCCTGGCTCTACCTCTCCCGCCTCTCCGCCATGAAGGAGTACGCCTACATGAAGGTGAAGCACGGAGGAAACATCTCATTCACTCCTTTTAGTTCGCCTTCTCCCAATCCCATCCCGTCCCTTCTGAGAGTATCACCTCGTGTATTCTTAGCTCTCGAATGTGTCTCTATGATGTCTCAGTTACTTTTATTCCAATCTTATTGCTTGATTTTTTTTGTGTTGGTTCCCTTGGTAAGCGCCCTGTGTTAATGTTTGCCCTTTATCAAAAAGGTGGATTTTAGGAGGCAGCAGACATGTCTGAATCTGTTAGCGTTAATAATCGGTGTCTCGTCCCCAGGTGCTGTATGAGCGAGGCTTCCCTGTCCCCAGACCAGTGGACTACAACAGACACGCTGTGGTGATGGAGCTCATCAACGGATATCCAATGTGTGTAAACGAACAGCCCTGCATTTAAAACAACTAGGGATCGACCGATATTATCGGCCGATATTCGCGGTTTTTACGTGTATCGGTATCGGCCGATACGCGGCTGATTTTCGCCGATTTTTAATTTTTTTTCACTTGTTCTACCTCACCTGTTTTTAATATTTGTTAAATATTGTTCATCTACTTGTTCTTACTTTTTCTACTTCACCTGTTTTTACTATTTGTTACATATTGTTTTTTATATTGAAGTTCAATAAATGTTCCATCAAAAAAAAAAAAAAAAAAAAAATCGGCTCAAGAAAATCGGTATCGGCGTATCGGCTAAGGCTGAGGAAAAAATATCGGTATCGTATCGGCCCTAAAAAAATCGGTATCGGTCGATCCCTAAAAACAACCCTTCTGTGCTTAAAGGGAAACTGGACCGGGTAGCATCTTATGTTAGATTAGAAGCAGCATAATAGTGTGGTACATCCTAGTGCTGTGTATGGAGCTGGGTCCAAATCTCAACTTAAATGAGCAACATTTTAAAAACGTAGGATAACCTGTAAATAAGGACCTCTATGGCCCTCAATGGCTGAAGTTTTGGGCTGCCAGGAAATGTAAATCGGGTTATTTACAGCCTTTCTCTTGACGTTTTGTCGCCCTCTAGGTGTCAGATCCGGGAGCTGCAGGATCCTCCCGGTCTCTACAGCGAGATCATGGAGCTCATCGTCAAGCTGGCCAATCACGGCCTCATCCACGGAGACTTCAACGAGTTCAACCTGATGTTGGACGACACCGACCATGTGACCATGATCGACTTCCCCCAGATGGTTTCCACGTCCCACTTCAACGCAGAGTGGTCGGTCCCGCCCTCATGACGTCATTCATGTTCGCCCTATCGGGAGAGTGCGTGTGACCTCATGCCTCTCTCTTTGACGTTTTGGTTTCCAGGTACTTCGACCGAGATGTCAAGTGCATCCGAGATTACTTCGCAAAACGCTACCACTATGAGAGTGAGCTGTACCCGACCTTCAAAGACATCAGGTGACCAACTGACGGTAGCATGTGTTGTCTCTGCCTGTAGACCAGTGTCTCGCTCTCTGTAGACCAGTGTCTCGCTCTCTGTAAACCAGTGGCTCTGTCTGTAAACCAGTGTCTCGCTGTAAACCAGTGTCTCTCTCTCTGTAAACCAGTGTCTCTGTCTGTAAACCAGTGTCTCTCGCTGTAAACCAGTGTCTCTCTGCCTGTAAACCAGTCTCTCACTCTCTGTAAATCAGTGGCTCTCTCTCTAAACCAGTGCCTCTGTCTCTAAACCAGTGTCTCTGTCTGTCAACCAGTGTCTCTGTCTGTAAACCAGTGTCTCTGTCTGTAAACCAGTGCCTCTGTCTGTAAACCAGTGCCTCTGTCTCTAAACCAGTGGCTCTCTCTGTAAACCAGTGCCTCTGTCTGTAAACCAGTGCCTCTGTCTCTAAACCAGTGGCTCTGTCTCTAAACCAGTGGTTAACCAGATGGGAACACCACTAACCCATCAGTGGTATTGTTCTGTGCTCTACAGGCGGTCCTGCTGTCTGGACGTGGAGATCTCAGCCAGCGGCTTCACCAAGGAGATGGAGAGGGACGGAGAGCTGCTGCACCCCGCCGGCCCCGAGAGCGAGGAGGACGACGAAGACGACGACGAGGAGGAGGAGGAGGAGGAAGGGGAATCAGAGAATGGAGAGGTGCAAGGCGTCGACATGGAGGAATACAAGCACGTGATGCTGGAACTGGACGGGCTGAAACTCGGAGAGACACAGACGGACTCACGGGACGCAGAAGAGAAGGAAGGTGAGACCAGAGAAGAAGAGAAGGAGGGTGAGACCAGAGAAGAAGAGAAGGAGGCGGAACTGGTGACGGAGGAGAAGGCAGAGCAGGAAGTGGAACTGAAGGCGGAACTGGCGGTCTGCAGCGCTGAAGAGGGAGAGGCGAAGGAGGGGAGAGAAGAGGCTGGTGAGCATGATGGAGGAGGAGGAGGAGAAGGAGAAGAGGAGGACCGGTGTCCAGAGCTGCTGGACCTGTCGGCCGCCAACAGAGAGTTCAAACCGTTCAGGTAACCGGCTGAAAATCTACGTAACGCTCTGATTGACCATAATAATTCAAATTGACTAATTATTTAAAGGTGTGTGTGCCCAGTCAATACCCTGAGGTCA
Source organism: Gadus macrocephalus (assembly GCF_031168955.1). Classification (NCBI taxonomy): domain Eukaryota; kingdom Metazoa; phylum Chordata; class Actinopteri; order Gadiformes; family Gadidae; genus Gadus; species Gadus macrocephalus. The sequence continues at coordinate 1,322,064 of NC_082392.1, read as the reverse complement.
CCCACACGGAACATCTTGTATTTGGTGCATGGGGACCGTGTTCTCCATCTACAGTAATGGTCGGTGTTGCGTCTGAATGCTGACCCGTGTGTCTCCCTCCTGCAGGGACGCAGACAGCCTGCTGCACCTGAACGAGCACCGCAGGAGAACGGACAGCGAGGGCACCGTGGGCAGCGTGGGCAGCTGCTCCACCATACCGCCCGTGAGTCGCCACGCACACGCCGACGACACGCACAACCACACAACACGCTGACACGCACACGCTGACACGCACAACCACACAACACGCTGACACGGACAACCACACAACACGCTGACACGCACACGCTGACACGCACAACCACACAACACGCTGACACGGACAACCACACAACACGCTGACACGCACACGCTGACACGCACATCCACACAACACGTCTGGGGTGTGCGTGTGTCCACCTAGAGTTAGTAGCATCAAACTAGAACCGCTAAAAAAGGCAATCCATGACCCTAAGTGATCGTTACCATAGGAACCATCACCGGTGTGATGGTTCTGTAAAGGTGCAGGTGGTGATGGTTCCTGTAACACTGTATAAAGGTGGTGTAGTGTAACACTGCATAAAGGTGGAGGTGTGTAACACTGTATAAAGGTGGAGCTGCGTCTTGCGTCCTCCCTTGCAGGAGGTGGTGCGTCAGAAGGTGCGCAGGCAGCTGGGGAAGCAGCAGAAGTCGGCTCAGAGGAGGCGTCTGCAGAGGGGCGAGGCCAGCCTGCAGACCAAGGCCCGGAGGGAGACCGACAGCGTCATCAAGTCCAGCCTGGAGTGCGACTCCTTCTGGGGCTGAGGGGGTGGGGGCGGCCCTCGGGGGCGGGGGGAGGGGAGGGGGGGGGGGACTGCGAGGACTATGTCGTTGGGGTTCTGCTCCTGCTCGCTGGGTGAGTCGGTATAAAGGTCGATCATTCAGCCGAGCCGGCCGGGCGGAACCCACCAGGGACGGTGGGGGGGCGGTGTGACCTCATATTAAAGACATGCGGAGGGGTTGTAAATAACTACCATTTATACAAACGTGGCCGCATGACAATAAATTGTGGTTTGAAATAAATAAAAATGTGTTCCACTAAACGAAAGACTGTTCCTGTTGCGTGGCAAACATCTGACCTGGTTCTCCAGGGGGGGGACTCGTGTGGTTCCCCGACGTGCATGCCAAGGTCGGCCCCTAGGAAACCTTTCATCTCAGCGAGACGCCGCCGGCACAAAGCCCCCCAACAATCGGACAAGCGTCTGAAAGGGAGGGCACCGCCACACCGCAACGCCGCCACCTTTGCGACCAATCAACTCGCAGAAAGATTGACACGCCGACGCCATCGGCCCCAGAACGGGGCCCAAAGATATGCTGATTCCCTCCGGAGCGCGTCGGCGCACACACTGCGTCGCTCGGGACGGAGCCCGGGAGCTTAGGAACCAGCGCTCCTCTCACTGTGGTTCATTAACGTGTAAGAGGCTTTGAGAAGCGGCTGATTCAGAGCGGAACAATGACCATTCATACCTAGGGGGTGGATTGAGCTGCACCCCGGCCGGCCTCGCGGAGCAAAGGCGAGTGTGTGAACAGTCAACACCAGGCCCTGCCCCCCCCAGCTCCGCCCCCTCTGTCCCAGACCCCTATAGGAGGAGGAGCAGCAGCAGTGGTCGTTGGAGGTATATTAACTAACGGTGTGTCCGCTGGTGAACTGTTTATCATCAAGTAGCTTCATCATCCCGGGGCTAATGTGTTCCATGCCGAGGGTTCGTCAGGGCGGCGATGCCCGTTTAGCTGTGACTCGGCTCCGGGATTAGCCAGCTGCACACTGCAAAGGACGGGGGGGGGGGGGGGGGGGGCCTGCATTCCAGTGGAAGACCTCAGAGTGTGTGTGTGTGTGTGTGTGTGTGTGTGTGGGTGGGAGAGAGCAAGCGAAAGACAAACGGGCGTTTGCCAGTGTGTATGTATGTGTAGAATGAGGGAGGGGGGCCCTCGGAGCAAATTGGTAGAATGGGGGACAAAGGTGGTCCGCATCGCAGGAGAAGCCCCCGGGGAGACGTTCACACAGGAGAGGGGGGAGGCAGGGGGAGAGAGGGGAGGCAGGGGGGGGAGAGGGGCTGACCAGGGAGAAGTTCACACAGAGAGGGGAGAGGGGGAGGAAGGGGGAGAGAGCGGCAGTTCAGGGAGACGTTCACACAGTAGTGGGGAGAGGGGGAGAGAGGGGAGGGGGTGGGATACAAGTTGAGGGCGAGCATCGAGGAGTCCAGAGGATTTGAGACTAGCGCCTCCGCCGCAGCAGTCCACCCCGGTCGGTAGGCGATGAGAGCTGCCCTCGCTCACCCTGCTGTGGACGCCCGACAGAGAGGAGAGGAGACGAGGTGAGGAGAGGAGGAGAGGAGGAGAGGGGACTGAGCCGGTCGGGACGCGGCCGTGAGAGCAGACATGAGGAAGGCCGGAGCAGCGAGGGTGAGCTCGGAGGAGATGCAGGAGAACATCATGATGTCCCACCTGCTGAAGAGCGAGAGCGGCACCTCCCCTCAAGACCGTGAGTACGCCGTGAGTACGCCGCGACGGCCAGAGAGGCTGCTCACGACCCAGTGGAGGAGGGATGGGAACAATAACAGAGAGGGAGGCCCATCGAGCACCCGATCAAGCACTGTGTTGTTTCACCTTGTTATTACATCCAGGGCCGTCGGAGTGGGGTGTAAGGTGGACAGGCTTGAGGGGGCCCTTGGGAAGTTTCGAATTATTATAAAAAAAGTATTTTTTGACTGTTGACTAAGTGTCATGTCATTCGGGGCCATCAGGACTTTTTGTATAGGGCCCAGAATTTGTTGCTACGCCCCTGATTACATCATACCTTATGTTGTTTGAAATACGGTTTCTCATTTTCCTATAAAGAAATATTGAAGCGATAAATGTAAGACAATGCTTGGATTGATTCTTGTAGTTCTTTGGATGAGCCTCGCGCATATGCTTATATCAAGGTTGTGGTTTGGGTGAGCTTGTTCTCAGGTTGAATGTGTCTCACGGTCGAAGGCTCGGGAAACGCTGACCTGAGCACTGGTGATGGTGTCTCCCCTCTGGACTAACCTCTGTTCAAACAAACCCTCCGGAGAACGTTGTTCCACTGAAACTTTATCGCCCCACACACACTGGACAACATTAACACTAATTCCCATAAACACAGGAACAAAGGCATGACTGCAGATCATGTGTCATAATAAAAATAGTTTCACTTCTTATGTTGTTACTCAGTCTTGAATTTAGTGCAGGAGACTTAGCAGTGAGGCTGAGAATATTACATGGAAAATAATGTTCATTACAAAATATTGTTAATATATAAACAATACATATTCTGGAAATAAAAATCCTGATAAATTTGATCTCCCATTACACTAGACTGTCACTCTCAACGTTGAAGTTTTTCTCAGTACTATTTTTAAGTTCCAGGACGTACAACATGCAACAAGTGTGTAAGGGGGGGGGGGGGGGGGGTGTCCAGGTGAGCTCTGAACAGGTTAGTCTTGAGTCTTTTGCGGAAGCTGGTG